>NC_069503.1:287668289-287688289 GCF_027579735.1 Bombina bombina | reverse complement strand
TCCTCAAATGAGGGGAGTAAACATGATACTACATCATCCCCTACTGTGTCTACACCAGTTTTGCCCATACAGGAGGCCCCTAGTACATCTAGTGCGCCAATACTTATTACCATGCAACAATTAACGGCTGTAATGGATAACTCCATAGCAAATCTTTTATCCAAAATGCCTACTTATCAGAGAAAGCGCGATTGCTCTGTTTTAAACACTGAAGAGCAAGAGGGCGCTGATGATAATTGTTCTGACATACCCTCACACCAATATGAAGGGGCCATGAGGGAGGTTTTGTCTGATGGAGAAATCTCAGATTCAGGAAAAATTTCTCATCAAGCTGAACCTGATGTTGTGACATTTAAATTTAAATTAGAACATCTCCGCGCACTGCTTAAGGAGGTGTTATCTACTCTGGATGATTGTGACAATTTGGTCATTCCAGAGAAATTATGTAAGATGGACAAGTTCCTAGAGGTTCCGGTGCCCCCCGACGCTTTTCCTATACCCAAGCGGGTGGCGGACATAGTAAATAAAGAGTGGGAAAAGCCCGGCATACCTTTTGTTCCCCCCCTATATTTAAGAAATTATTTCCTATAGTCGACCCCAGAAAGGACTTATGGCAGACAGTCCCCAAGGTCGAGGGGGCAGTTTCTACTCTAAACAAACGCACTACTATTCCTATCGAAGATAGTTGTGCTTTTAAAGATCCTATGGATAAAAAATTAGAAGGTTTGCTTAAAAAGATTTTTGTACAGCAAGGTTACCTTCTACAACCAATTTCATGCATTGTTCCTGTCACTACGGCAGCGTGTTTCTGGTTCGAGGAACTAGAAAAGTCGCTCAGTAGAGAAACTCCATATGAGGAGGTTATGGACAGAGTTCACACGCTTAAATTGGCTAACTCTTTTGTTTTAGATGCCGCTTTGCAATTAGCTAGATTAGCGGCGAAAAATTCAGGGTTTGCTATCGTGGCGTGCAGAGCGCTTTGGCTAAAGTCTTGGTCAGCGGATGTGTCTTCCAAGACAAAATTGCTTAACATCCCTTTCAAAGGTAAAACATTATTTGGACCAGAATTGAAAGAGATTATTTCAGACATCACTGGGGGAAAGGGCCACGCCCTCCCACAGGATAGGTCTTTTAAGGCTAAAAATAAGCCTAATTTTCGTCCCTTTCGCAGAAACGGACCAGCCTCTAATTCTGCATCTTCTAAGCAAGAGGGTAATGCCTCACAGCCCAAACCAGCCTGGAAACCAATGCAAGGCTGGAACAAGGGTAAGCAGGCCAAGAAGCCTACCACTGCTACCAAAACAGCATGAAGGGATAGCCCCCGATCCGGGACCGGATCTAGTGGGGGGCAGACTCTCTCTCTTTGCTCAGGCTTGGGCAAGAGATGTTCAGGATCCTTGGGCGCTAGAAATAGTTTCTCAAGGTTATCTCCTGGAATTCAAGGAACTACCCCCAAGGGGAAGGTTCCACAGGTCTCACTTATCCTCAAACCAAATAAAGAGACAGGCATTCTTACATTGTGTAGAAGACCTGTTACAGATGGGAGTGATACATCCAGTTCCAATAAGAGAACAAGGAATGGGATTTTATTCCAATCTGTTCGTAGTTCCCAAAAAAGAGGGAACATTCAGACCAAGTTTGGATTTGAAGATCCTAAACAAATTTCTCAGGGTACCATCGTTCAAAATGGAAACTATTCGAACGATCCTACCCACCATCCAGGAAAGTCAATTTATGACTACCGTGGATTTAAAGGATGCGTACCTACATATTCCTATCCACAAGGAACATCATCAGTTCCTAAGGTTCGCTTTTCTGGACAAGCATTACCAGTTTGTGGCACTTCCATTCGGATTAGCCACTGCTCCAAGGATTTTCACAAAGGTACTAGGGTCCCTTCTAGCGGTTCTAAGACCAAGGGGCATTGCAGTAGTACCTTACTTGGACGACATCCTAATACAAGCGTCGTCCCTGTCAAAAGCAAAGGCTCATATGGACATCGTCCTAGCCTTTCTCAGATCTCACGGATGGAAGGTGAACAAAGAAAAAAGTTCTCTGTCCCAGTCGACAAGAGTTCCCTTCTTGGGAACAATAATAGATTCCTTAGAAATGAGGATTTTTCTGACAGAGGTCAGAAAATCAAAACTTCTAAGCTCTTGTCAAGTACTTCATTCTGTTCCTCGTCCTTCCATAGCGCAGTGCATGGAAGTAATAGGATTGATGGTTGCAACAATGGACATAGTTCCTTTTGCACAAATTCATCTAAGACCATTACAACTGTGCATGCTCAAACAGTGGAATGGGGATTATACAGACTTGTCTCCGATGATTCAAGTAGATCAAAAGACCAGAGATTCACTCCGTTGGTGGCTGACCCTGGACAATCTGTCCCAGGGAATGAGCTTCCGCAGACCAGAGTGGGTCATTGTCACGACCGACGCCAGTCTAATGGGCTGGGGCGCGGTCTGGGAATCCCTGAAAGCTCAGGGTCTATGGTCTCGGGAAGAGTCTCTTCTCCCGATAAACATTCTGGAACTGAGAGCGATATTCAACGCTCTCAGAGCTTGGCCTCAACTAGCAAAGGCCAAATTCATAAGGTTCCAATCAGACAACATGACGACCGTTGCATATATCAATCATCAGGGGGGAACAAGGAGTTCCCTGGCGATGAAAGAAGTGACCAAAATAATTCAATGGGCGGAGGATCACTCCTGCCACTTGTCTGCGATCCACATCCCAGGAGTGGAAAATTGGGAAGCGGATTTTCTGAGTCGTCAGACATTCCATCCGGGGGAGTGGGAACTCCATCCGGAAATCTTTGCCCAAATAACTCAATTATGGGGCATTCCAGACATGGATCTGATTGCGTCTCGTCAGAACTTCAAGGTTCCTTGCTACGGGTCCAGATCCAGGGATCCCAAGGCGACCCTAGTAGATGCACTAGTAGCACCTTGGACCTTCAACCTAGCTTATGTATTCCCACCGTTTCCTCTCATTCCCAGGCTGGTAGCCAGGATCAATCAGGAGAGGGCCTCGGTGATCTTGATAGCTCCTGCGTGGCCACGCAGGACTTGGTATGCAGACCTGGTGAATATGTCATCGGCTCCACCATGGAAGCTACCTTTGAGACAGGACCTTCTTGTTCAGGGTCCATTCGAACATCCGAATCTGGTTTCCCTCCAACTGACGGCTTGGAGATTGAACGCTTGATTTTATCAAAGCGTGGGTTTTCAGATTCTGTAATAGATACTCTGATTCAGGCTAGAAAGCCTGTAACTAGAAAAATTTACCATAAAATATGGAAAAAATATATCTGTTGGTGTGAATCCAAAGGATTCCCATGGAACAAGATAAAAATTCCTAAGATTCTATCCTTTCTACAAGAAGGTTTGGAGAAAGGATTATCTGCAAGTTATCTAAAGGGACAGATCTCTGCTTTATCTGTTTTACTGCACAAAAGACTGGCAGCTGTGCCAGATGTTCAAGCATTTGTTCAGGCTCTGGTTAGGATCAAGCCTGTTTACAGACCTTTGACTCCTCCCTGGAGTCTAAATCTAGTTCTTTCAGTTCTTCAAGGGGTTCCGTTTGAACCTTTACATTCCATAGATATTAAGTTACTATCTTGGAAAGTTTTGTTTTTGGTTGCTATTTCTTCTGCTAGAAGAGTTTCAGAGTTATCTGCTCTGCAGTGTTCTCCGCCCTATCTGGTGTTCCATGCAGATAAGGTGGTTTTGCGTACTAAGCCTGGTTTTCTTCCTAAAGTTGTTTCTAACAAAAATATTAACCAGGAGATAGTTGTACCTTCTTTGTGTCCGAATCCAGTTTCAAAGAAGGAACGTTTGTTACACAATTTGGACGTTGTCCGTGCTCTAAAATTCTATTTAGAGGCTACTAAAGATTTCAGACAAACATCTTCCTTGTTTGTTGTTTATTCTGGTAAAAGGAGAGGTCAAAAAGCGACTTCTATTTCTCTTTCCTTTTCGCTTAAAAGCATTATCCGATTGGCTTATGAGACTGCCGGACGGCAGCCTCCTGAAAGAATCACAGCTCACTCCACTAGGGCTGTGGCTTCCACATGGGCCTTCAAGAACGAGGCTTCTGTTGACCAGATATGTAAGGCAGCGACTTGGTCTTCACTGCACACTTTTGCCAAATTTTACAAATTTGATACTTTTGCTTCTTCGGAGGCTATTTTTGGGAGAAAGGTTTTGCAAGCTGTGGTGCCTTCCGTTTAGGTAACCTGATTTGCTCCCTCCCTTCATCCGTGTCCTAAATCTTTGGTATTGGTTCCCACAAGTAAGGATGACGCCGTGGACCGGACACACCAATGTTGGAGAAAACAGAATTTATGCTTACCTGATAAATTACTTTCTCCAACGGTGTGTCCGGTCCACGGCCCGCCCTGGTTTTTTAATCAGGTCTGATGAATTATTTTCTCTAACTACAGTCACCACGGTACTATATGGTTTCTCCTATATATATTTCCTCCTGTCCGTCGGTCGAATGACTGGGGTGGGCGGAGCCTAGGAGGGACTATATGGCCAGCTTTGCTGGGACTCTTTGCCATTTCCTGTTGGGGAAGAGAATTTCCCACAAGTAAGGATGACGCCGTGGACCGGACACACCGTTGGAGAAAGTAATTTATCAGGTAAGCATAAATTCTGTTTTCTATCACATTTCTGGTACCTATGTGGGTCTCCTGGTACCTGAGTTGTGGCTTTGTAAAGGGTTGTGCCAAGGGGGTCAACAGCCATGGTCTGCAGCCGTGCCCTGCATCACCTGTCATGTAACATATATATTCTGATTAATACAGGTTCATCATGTGGTTAAATGGACATAAAAGGAATTTAAATTAAAAGATTTAGCTAGAACATTAAATTAGTGCAATGTAACCAATATACTTTGATTAAAGGATTAATCTAGACAAAGTTTTATTTTCATGATTCAGATAGAGCATGCAATTTTAAGAAACATTCTTAGTTACTCCTATTAACATTATTTATTTGTTCTCTTGCTATCTTAATTTGAAAAGGCAAGAATGTAAGCATATGAGCCGGCACATTTATGGAAAAGCACCTGGGTAGCACTTTCTGATTATTTGTATGAAATGTAGCCACCAATCAGCAAGCGCTACTCGGGTGATGAAACAAAAATAAGATGGCTCTTAAGCTTACATTTAAAAAAAGATACCAAGAGAATAAATTAAAATTGATAATATGAGTAAATAAGAAAGTAGCTTAAAATGTCATGCTCTATCTGAATAAAGCAAGTTTTAATTTAGAATAGACTATTCCTTTACCCCCTTAACGACCAACGTTGTACCCTGTACGACATTGATCATTAGGCCCTTAAGGACCAGCGATGTACCCTGTACGTTGCTGCAGTCCTGGGCTTCTCTCTGCCGCAATCTCGCTCAAAATAGCAAGATCGTGCTATTTCTGCGTGCCCCCCCCCCATGTATTATGGCAAAATGGGTCCTGGCAGACAGCTGCCAGTACCCAAGATGGTGGAAGATAGGTAGAGGGGGAGGGTTAGAGAGCTGTATAGGGGGGGGGATCAGGAAGGTTGGGGGCTGAGGGGGGATCCATCACTGCAATTGTGAGGTGGGGGAGGGAAAAGAGCTGTTTGAGAGGGGTCAGGAAGGGATCAGGAGGTGGGATGTGTCAGGTGGGAGGCTGATCTCTACACTAAAGCTAAAATTAACCCTACAAGCTCACTACAAGCTACCTAATTAACCCCTTTACTGCTGGGCATAATACAAGTGTTGTGCACAGCGGCATTTAGCAGTCTTCTAATTACCAAAAAGCAATGCCAAAGCCATATATGTCTGCTATTTCTGAACAAAGGGGATCCCAGAGAAGCATTTACAACCATTTGTGCCATAATTGCACAAGCTGTTTGTAAATAATTTCAGTAAAAAACTTAAAGTTTGTGAAAAAGTGAACGTTTTTGTTTTTTATTTGATCGCATTTGGCGGTGAAATGGTGGCATGAAATATACCAAAATGGGCCTAGATCAATACTTTAGGTTAAATAAAAAGAGAGAAGCGCTCAACCTAGGAACGAACAATAGCATAATTGCTTGTTCTATGGCTAGTTACCACCGAAGAAGCAGCCTCTTTTTGCTCAACATGTGCCTTTCACAGAGAAGAACTTTCCTGAAGCATATCAGTCTGATTCTGACTTCACAGTACAGTCCAGCCCCGAAATACCAGGCAATCCCTCCCTGAACAAGAGAAACGGCAAAATCCCAGACGTACATTTCGGGCTTTTGTGGGCTTCGTCAGTGAGGTGCAGCCATATCCCTCTAGGCACACTGAGCAACGGGTCCAGGTATGGATTCCCGCATAAAACTTAGGGAGACTTCCCCAAGTGTCATAATTTGCATAAATAAAAAGAGAGAAGCACTCAACCTGGGAACGAACAAAAGCATAATAGCTTGTTCTATGGCTAGTTACCACCCAAGAAGAACCCTCTTTTTGCTCAACATGTGCCTTTCACAGAGAAGAACTTTCCTGAAGCATATCAGTCTGATCCTGACTTAACAGTACAGTCCAGCACCCAAAATACCAGGCAATCCCTCCCTGAACGAGAGAAACGGCAAAACCCCAGGTGTTCGTTCCCAGGTTGAGCGCTTCTCTCTTTTTTATTTATGCAAATGATGACACTGGAATCCAGACGTGAACCTGTTGATCAGTGTGCCTAGAGGGATATGGCTGCACCTCACTGACGAGGCCCACAATAGGCCGAAACGTACGTCTGGGGTTTTGCTGTTTCTCTCATTTAGAGATAGATTGCCTGGTATTTCGGGACTGTACTAATAAGTCAGGATCAGACTGATATGCTTCAGGAAAGTTCTTCTCTGTGAAAGGCACATGTTGAGCAAAAACAGGCTGCTTCTTGGGTGGTAACTAGCCATAGAACAAGCTATTATGCTTTTGTTCGTTCCCAGGTTGAGCGCTTCTCTCTTTTTATTTATGCAAATTATGACACTTAGGGAAATCTCCCTAAGTGTGATGCGGGAATCCAGATGTGGACCCGGGTTCTCAGTGTGCCTAGAGGGATATGGCTGCACCTCACTGACGAGGCACACAATAGGCAAAAACGTACGTCTGGGGTTTTGCTGTTTCTCTCGTTCAGAGAGGGATTGCCTTGTATTTCAGGGCTGGACTGTACTGTTAAGTGAGGATCAGACTGATATGCTTCAGGAAAGTTCATCTCTGTGAAAGGCACATGTTGAGCAAAAAGAGGCTGCTTCTTGGGTATTAACTAGCCATAGAACAAGCTATTATGCTTTTGTTTGTTCCCAGGTTAAACGCTTCTCTCTTTTTATTTATGCAATACTTTGGGTTGTCTACTACACTACACTACAGCTAAAATTAACCCTACAAGCTCCCTAATTAGCCCCTTCTCTGCTGGGCATAATACATGTGTGGTGCACAGCGGCATTTAGCGGCCTTCTAATTACCAAAAAGCAACGCCAAAGCCATATATGTCTGCTATTTCTGAACAAAGGGGATCCCAGAGAAGCACCATAATTGCACAAGCTGTTTGTAAATAATTTCCGTGAGAAACCTAAAGTTTGTGAAAAAGTGAACAATTTTTTTATTTGATCGCATTTGGCAGTGAAATGGTGGCATGAAATATACCAAAATGGGCCTAGATCAATACTTTGGGTTGTCTACTAAAAAATAAATATATACATGTGAAGGGTTATTCAGGGATTCCTGACAGATATCAGTGTTCCAATGTAACTATCACTAATTTTGAAAAAAAAAATGGTTTGGAAATAGCAAAGTGCTACTTGTACTTATTGCCCTATAACTTGCAAATAAAGCAAAGAACATGTAAACATTGGGTATTTCTAAACTCAAGACTAAATTTAGAAACTATTTACCATGGGTGTTTTTTGGTGACTGTAGATGTGTAACAGATTTTGGGGGTCAAAGTTAGAAAAAGTGTGTTTTTTTACATTTTTTCATCATATTTTATATTTTTTTATAGTAAGTTATAAGATATGATGAAAATAATGGTATCTTTACAAAGTCCATTTAATGGCGAAAAACAGTATATAATATGTGTGGGTACAGTAAATGAGTACGAGGAAAATTACAGCTAAACAGAAACATTGCAGAAATGTAAAAATAGCCCTGGTCCTTAAGGGAAGGAAATTTAAAAATGGCCTTGTCCTTAAGGGGTTAACATATATTCATTGTTTTGTGTTTTCCTTATTTTTAATCCAGAAATGTAAGAGTGTGCATGTGACTGCAGAACTACATATAGGGCAGCAGTTTTTCTACAATGTTAAACAGTAGCAAGAGCACTAGCTGGCATAAATATTTCCTGTTATATAGTGCTTCATGCATGTGCACACAACCTACCTAGGTATCACTTCCACAATCAAACAATGGAAACAAATCAAATGTGCTAATAGAAACATTTATCAATTTGATTCTTGAATTGAAACTTGAAATACGAATTATTAAATTGACCCTTTAAATGGACAGGAAACCCCAACATTTTCTTAATTTTAAGCAGCTTTCCATTTTACTTCTATTACCAAATATGCTTCATTCTCTTGTTATCCTTTGCTGAAGAAACAGCATTGCACTGCTGGCAGATAGGTAAACACATCTAGTTAGCCAATCACAAGAGAGGAATGTGTATAGGCACTAATCAGCAGCTAGCTCCCGCTAGTGTAGGATATGTGTGTATTCTTTTTCAAAAAGGGATACCAAGAGAATAAAGCACATTTAACCCCTTAATGACCACAGCACTTTTCCATTTTCTGTCCGTTTGGGATCAAGGCTATTTTTACATTTTTGCGGTGTTTGTGTTTAGCTGTAATTTCCCTCTTACTCATTTACTGTACCCACACATATTATATACCGTTTTTCTCGCCATTAAATTAACTTTCTAAAAATACCATTATTTTCATCATATCTTATAATTTACTATAATTTTTTTTATAAAATATGAGGAAAAAATGGAAAAAAAACACACTTTTTTTAACTTTGACCCCCAAAATCTGTTACACATCTACAACCACCAAAAAGAAAACATGCTAAATAGTTTCTAAATTTTGTCCTGAGTTTAGAAATACCTAATATTTACATGTTCTTTGCTTTTTTTGAAAGCTATAGGGCCATAAATACAAGTAGCATTTTGCTATTTCCAAACTACTTTTTTTCAAAATTAGCGCTAGTTACATTGGAACACTAATATCTTTCAGGAATCCCTGAATATCAATTGACATGTATATATTTTTTTTAGAAGACATCCCAAAGTATTGATCTAGGCCAATTTTGGTATATTTCATGCCACCATTTCACCGCCAAATGCGATCAAATACAAAAAATCGTTCACTTTTTCACAAATTTTTTCACAAACTTTCGGTTTCTCACTGAAATTATTTACAAACAGCTTGTGCAATTATGGCACAAATGGTTGTAAATGCTTCTCTGGGATCCCCTTTGTTCAGAAATAGCAGATATATATGACTTTGGCGTTGCTTTCTGGTAATTAGAAGGCCGCAAAATGCTGCTGCGCATCACACGTGTATTATGGCTATCAGTGAAGGGGTTAATTAGGAAGTTTGTAGGGAGCTTGCAGGGTTAATTTTTGCTTTAGTGTAGAGATCAGCCTCCCACCTGACACATCAGACCCCCTGATCCCTCCCAAACAGCTCCCTTCCCTCCCCCACCCCACAATTGTCCCCGCCATCTTAAGTACTGGCAGAAAGTCTGCCAGTACTAAAATAAAAGCTTTTTGGGGGGTTTAGGTTTTTTTAAAAAAAAAAAAAAATAATTCTTCTGCTGTGTAGGACCCCCCTTAGCCTCCAACCTCCCTGATCCCCCCCAAAACATCTCTGTAACCTTCCCTATCTGCCTTATTGGGGGCCATCTTGGGTACTGGCAGCTGTCTGCCAGTACCCAGCTTGCACAAAAAAGGGCTTTTTTTTTTTTTTCTTAGGTTTTTTTTTTCTGTAGTGTAGCTTCCCCAAACACCCCCCCCACCACCACAAACCCCCACCACCTCATTGATCGTATTTTTTTTTTTTACTTTTTTTAACTGATTGCCTTTTTCTGTAGTGTAGCGGTTCCCACCCGCTCCCTCCCCGTGCACGCGCCCGCTCCCGCCCTCCCGTGCACGCGCGCGCGTCCATGCGCGCCCCCGGGCATCCCCGCCCACGATCCCGCCCCCTCCACATCTCCAGGGCCATCGATGGCCGCCACCCGCCTCCCGGTACTGCTCCCACCCACCAACGAAGGAAGCCACCGATCTCCGGTGCAGAGAGGGCCACAGAGTGGCTCTCTCTGCATCGGATGGCTTCAAAAGGTTATTGCAGGATGCCTCTATATCGAGGCATCACTGCAATAACCGGAAAGCAGCTGGAAGCAAACAGGATCTCTTCCAGCTGCTTTCAACACCGAGGACGTGCAGGGTACGTCCTCAGGCGTTAACTGCCTTTTTTTTGAGGACGTACCCTGCACGTCCTCGGTCGTTAAGGGGTTAAAAATAGAAGTGAATTTAAATCTGAATCATGCGTTTAATTTTGACTTTCCTATCTTTTTAACAATTGTATGCATTGTTAAAGGATAAAAATTGATTTGGAATAGGCATTGATAGCAGACATGTATAACTTAAATGTTTAATCATCATATTATAAATGTACATACATTCAATAAACTTAAAGGGACAGTCTACAAAAACATTTCCAACAAAAATGCATTTTCTGTTTTCTTTGGAATTTTCTAAAACAAAAAATGTATATTTAAATTAAACATTTTTTTTAAGAGAAATACACAGACAAAATGAAGGTTAGTGCATATTCGCCAAGCAGCCAACCTCCAGATTCAAAAAGCTGGAATAAGGAGGTCTGGCGCAGGATGTAGGAATCATGGCCACTCCCTGGAAAGCCTGCATACACATGTGTGAATTTCAGAGTGGTATCACAGACCATCTGGCAATTCAAGGAGTAAAACTTTTTTCCTATTAATATAGAGAAATGGCTTCTTATGTGGGGCCACGATACACAAATGTGTGCAATCAATTGCCCCCATAACATTGGGAATACCCCCCCAGTCGATAGAAGCCTTGTTTAAGACTGTTCCACTCCTGGGGGGTACGGGGGAATCAAATATATTTCTGTGTTTGGTTATCTAGAGCAGACAACACCTGCCCCAGGACCCTGGAGAAGGTGACCTGCGCTAGGCCAGACACATAGCCTTCTTTTGACTGGAATGAGCCGTATGCCAGGAAGTGCACAACACACAACAGCTTCTGCATACCAGTCAGAGCTTGGTTCCTATTCGCTTGAGGGTCAATATCATCCTTCAAGACCTCATATAGGCCAATGAGGCTTACAGATGTCAAGCGATACCTGTCCCTGACCTCCTCCTCTGTATTTCCCAAACAGGGCGACCCTAACCCTGTGGATCCTTGGTGCCCTTTCTCTCCCCCTCTGCTGATGCTGATGTCTTATAGGCCCTGCTGGTCTCTGACCAACTGCCGCAACAACAGCAGCAGGGGAAGAACCAAGAGCTGTGACAGCAGCAGCATGAGGAACAGGGACAGCAGCAGGAGCAGGGACGGCCGTAGCAGCAGGTAAATCGGCTGCAGCAACTAGATCAGCAGCAGCAGGTATATCCTCCACAGCAGCAGCAGGTATATCCTCCACAGCAGGTAGTGCAGCAGCAGGGGCTTGTAGGCCTTCCAGCACCCCTTGTGCCCCACTATTCAAACTTTGCAAGTAATGCAGGGGAAACATGGTGGCTAATGAAGGTGTGCATTGTCAGGTTATGAGGTTGTGCTGTTTGTAATTGGTTTGACACACTTTCAGAGGGAGGATACTGTTTGTAATAATAAAGTTGTCAGAAAAGGTTTAACTGTTTGAGATTTGCGGCTGATATGTATGTGATTGCACATGCGTTAGGTTTTTGTTATGCCTTCCAGGTAGTTACGGTGCTTTTTAACACTGCGCAAGGGTTGCTGCGCCTGCCTATGTGTAGCAAGATGAAAATGGAGTAGAATCTAACCATTCTGCGTTGTGTAAGTCCTTGTGCTGCATATGAGATACCGACTTGCTACGCCATTCTATGTTAGTCCATGGGATTAAAAACTGCGGGCGAAGTGTCAAATCTACGTGCGTAACTTGTGTACTGCGCTGTTTATGTGATCGTTTGATTCGACTAAAAACTGTTGACGCCGGCTTTTGTGGGCACTGCCGCATATGTAATCTCCGCGGTGTGCGAACAGTCAAGAAATGCCACTTGCAAAATCCAAAAACATATCAACTGGTCCAAGATGTTGAATATAAAAAGTCCTCCAAACAGATGAAGAAAGTCAGAAATTAAATACAAAATACAGAGATTCCTATATCTTGGCAATTACTCATGAAGCAAGACTATCTAGGGGGAATGTTTAAATTGAATTACTTTTTTAAACATCTCTGTGTGCCACTACCTAATGAAGACTTTTTAAGAATAAAAATAATCATATTTGGTACATAGACTTACATTAGATTTGCCTTTCATAATTTTATTTTAATAATATGGAGTCATTTGTGGGCCAGCAGACCATGTGTTATTAGGAACCTAGCCTTTTCTATCTGCTGAGCTCCCTGCTCTCCAGATCTCCCAAGCTTTTTCCGTAATGCCTGCTTTTGGATGGGCCATCCTCACTAGCTGTGTCCCCTTAGGAGCTTAAAGCAAGCCACCCGTTACTCTCTTTAACCCTTTTACTCCCTTAGCTTCTTGCCCTCTCTTTACCACTCTCTTCTCTCTACTAACCCAACTATCTACCTCTCTATTTAATACTTCCCCTGTCCATAATTCTATAAACAAAACATCAGTCAAAATGAAAATAGTAGTCCTGTTGAAAGCAAATGTAAAACTATGCTTTAAAAAAAGCAAAAACAAAGATAAACACAAGGGTTTGGTGAAGAAACATTGGAAGGGTTACTCTCAGGAGAAATAATAGAGGATAGGGGTGATATCTATGGAGATGGTCAGTGGCATTCTTAAAGGAGTGGAGCAGCCAAAGGCAAGTATCAGGAAAATAAAAAAGGAGGGAGGGGCAGGGAAACCGATAATGGTCTGTGGGTTAATAAAAAGGAAGGTAAGATTGGTTTAAATAAATTGTGCTTTAATGTAGTCCTTAGTGTTTGTTTAAAGGGACATTTTAGCCAAAAACTTTCTTTCATGCTTTAGAAAGAGCATGCTATTTTAAACAGTTTTCTAATTTACTTGTTATTTAATTTGCTTAATTCTCGTGATATACTTGGTTGAAAAACATATCTAGATATGCTCAGTATCTGCTGATTGGTGGCTGCACATAGATGCCTCTTGTTATTGGCTCTCCCATGTGCATTGCTATTTCTTCAACAAGGGATATCTAAAGAATGAAGCAAATTAGATAACAGAAGTAAATGGGAATGTTGTTTAAAACTGTACTCTCTATCTGAATCATGAAATAAATATTTTTGGTTTCATGGCCCTTTAACTATGTATGTTTGTAACATATAGTGTGTACATAGTCAAATCATACATTTCAGCTACGTAATTGAAATATGAGAATGTAAGTGATAAAAAACTTAAATTCACACAAAGGCGTATTAATCAACTATATATTGCTCATGCTCCTAAGTTCCTGTGTTTAACTTACTAAAGCCAGTCATAGGTGAGGAATTGGTGCAAAATCCACAACTTTTTGGTGGTTGCAGTATTGTTGCTCAGCTACATACAGCCCAACCAGACGTGGTAAAAACTACAAATTACTGCCTTATTCTTGCACTAAGATGATATCACTACACTTTGACGATTTGCTCCTTTCATATGTGCTAAAATAGAGCCCCTACACGGAAAGTGCCATCTCTACTATTTGTATAGTTCTTCTATTGTAGTGAAATGCATAAGATCTAGCCATTATCTGGTAGGAGGGATTACAACAGTACTTTTAATAGTGATGCTAGTTACATTGTATACATTATGGATTATGATGAGTTTCAGCTTGACTCTTAAAAGTTTTTTAATCATTGTTTTACTTCAATGAATTGAACAGTGGTGCGGAATATGTTGGCGCTTTATAAATAAAGTATAATAAATAATAATAATGATTTGTACCTAAAAAAGGATTTTCCTTTTAAGTGGGGCAGTTTATGTAAAATGTGTTGAACTAGTACAGTCAATTTACAGTGGTGTATAAAATCGAGTTTCTCAACCTACATATGGTAAAATGACAATTTAAACATTTTACAAGAGTTTATTGATCATTGATATAACAATCATCTCTAAAACTACTACTTGGACCTAGGGCTTTGATCCATGTAGTAGCTCATTTTATCTGTCCCTATCTGTCCAAGAGATAAGATAAATATACTCAATGATCTTTCAAAGGATATGCCACTGAACAGCAAAGTTTTCTAAAAAAAAAACCAACAGTTTTTAATTGGCGGTTTATACTATGAATATAAACAATATATTTAAAAAATATATAACTTTAATGTTGCTTCAGTGTTTTTATCATGAGTTTAGTCTACAGCGGACAAGGGCAATCACGGTAATTATGTTAGTATTAAGAGCATTGTTTTGCCAATCTCATCAGTTAAATCCAATTATGGAAAGGTATGTAACACATTTAGCATTGAGAAGTCTGCAGTGTGCATTTTCAATTTCTGAATTAGAAAATCTACAATTTTCAGAGCTAAGTTACACGAAAAGGGGCAAAATAAATAATGAAAGTATATTGCAGTGTTGTTTAACTATGTATATATAAACATTTTATATTATAATTTCAAAATATTTACTGTCTCTTTAACAATGCAAAGGAGCCATATTGCAGCCAAAAATTCTGAGTAAACACATTAGCCCAGATTACAAGTGGAGCACTTGTGAAAGCACAGTGTGCGCTATCAATCTTGCTTGACAGTGCTAGGATTAACAACGAAATTGATATTACAAGACCATGGTAAAGAAGGATAATCAGAGAATGTTTAGCACACTGGACATCCCTTTTAAAGTATTACTCTCATATATATATATATATATATATATATATATATATATATATATATATATATATATACATATTAAATAGAAAATATAAGTTTATTATTTAAATAAATGTTTAAAAAAGGATTTAAAAGGGCAGATTTATCTTTGTGATAAATGCATGAATGAAGCCACATACAAGGTTATCCTGGAAGAAAACTTCTGCTCTGACAATGTTCCCCAACTCTAAATATTGTTTTTCTTAGAAGGACTATGCTCCATGCCACACAGCCAAGTCAATCCATTGGTGTGGGTGGAGGACCACCAGATCAAGACCCTGTCTTGGCCAGCCCAATCTCCAGACCTGAACCCCATTTAAAACTTCTGGATTGGGATCTAGAGGAATATGGATGGTCACAAGCCATCAAACAAAGCCGAGGTGCAGTACATACATATATATTTTATTTAAAAAGAAAAAGAAAAATTTCTTCTAAGTGAAGAACAAAGGTATTTCAAGTATTCTTAATGCAGCTAAGGGTTAGCACTTGTAATACCAGAGCAACAATAGGAGCGCTATTGATAACAGCACTAATATTTTTGCACTGCACTTGTATTTTAGAACATTGGTGTTTTCTTTATGGAAATTGGGCGAAAGGGTCAAATATCCCATTGAATCTTTTAAAATATGTGTAACTTTAACTGGGTTAAAATACTTTAACTTTTTTCACCATTACTCCTAACCATCCCAGATCTTGTAGTATTGTCTTGGTTTGGGTGGTCTACGCTTTTTCCCTCCAACAACTTCCCCAGTCAGGGCAAATCTTACTATTTCCAGATACAGCTTGGCTCCAATCACAATATCCCTAACTCCTCCCAACCCTGCTCATGCTACAACATGACACACCCATAGCTCTGCCCACAAAACACTGGTTATCCACCAACCACAAGTTTCTCTTACCTCCCTGATATAAATAAACCTCCTACACAGTGCATCATGTAAGAGGGTCGCTGTTTGGATTTTTATGGAATGCACCCCAGTCTGCCTGGGGGAGTGGAGATACTACAATTCAGATTGAAATGACAGGAAAAGCAGACAAAAAATAATTTAATTAATTAAATTAAAAGTGCATAGAATTTCTATGTACAAAATTATATGTAAGAAATTGTGCAATTATAAAATGCTCTAACATTGAGCATTTTATTATTGCATTAGTATGCCCATTGAAGTCCTGGCCCTGGTTTCATAGTATTTAAAAAAAACAAATATATATATATATATATATATATATATATATATATAGTTTACACAAAACAGTTTGCACCACTCCCTTCATTCAAACCTACTCATTCGCATATCCTGATTAATATAGTATCTATCAGGAAATACTGTGCTTGGAGGGATCAAATTATTAAATATTAACACTGAAAAGAAGATATGTGGGCCCTGACGAACCTACACCAAAGTTCCCTTTTGCCAGCACCAGAGTATAAGGTTACTTCTTAACTAGTACCTTAGATGTAAGAAAGCTTGCACTGAAGCATCCAATTGTAACACACAGAAAAAACTGAACAATTCTCACAACACCTTAAATAGGTTATAATTATATACTAAGTGATACTTTAATCCACCTAAGAATACACAGATAAAATGTACGAACGTGGGCCCACTTTTAAAAGTAATTAAAAGATCTTCAGATATTAAAACTATGTTGCCAAAAAGTCCCGTTCAAAATATAAGCTTAAGCAACATGTAATTGCAACATATGGCTAATAGTCTCTGTTTGTCAGATATCTGATAAATCTTAGGGCAGTATTAAACGTTCTTTGCCTTTTTCCAAAGTGGGAGAAAATTCCAAGGCTAAACACTCACGGGTATAGACCAAAGTTATATTCAGGGACTGAGTTTATTCAGGAGTTTATCACAAGTGGATATATTAATATACGGAGTGATTTTTAACATCCCCAGGGTATTGCGGCCGTACCTCATATGAACGCCTACCTCACCAGGTAATCAAATGCATCTCTGTTATAAGCCTTATAACGCAGTTTGTTTATCCTGTGCCTACCTTGATTGTAGTTAGTCTTGTCGGCTTTCTTCTATATCCACATCGAAAACAGCTGTGGAAATGTCATCTGTTCCTCCTGTAGTCTCTAAAATTCCCCTCCGTGAGCGTGCCTGTGTCTCAACCACTTCTGTGTATTCAGTGAACATGCTTAGAGGGTACAGCTGTAACCCTCTCACAAATTGATTTCTGCTAGCAATGCGCGTTTCACCCTCATTGGTGTATGGTTTCAGGGCTTCATCCGGCTTGATTCTGATTCATCAGGTGTCTGACTTTTAAGCCGTTATGTTACTCTGCCCATGTGGGTGAAATAGTAATAGTATCTTAGTATCCAATAATGACATTTATGTTTCTTCACATAATGATACATCGAGATTTCTGTGTATTAGGATAACAATTCAAAAAATATATTTACATAGCATTTCATTCCTATCTAATCATTTTGATTAGTGAATAATTTCACCATACTTCAATTTGATATTTGGTCAAGTCATGTATGACCTTATTTAACCCCTTCAAGAATGATAATGACATTTTATATTTAGTTAGTAAAATAATAATGACGATTCACTTAAAATTATTTTATATATAAAGAAAGATATATTTATCCCTTTATAATAAAACTAAACATGGTGTGGGATAATTTATTTAGAAACTTTGGATAATAGTTATATATGTTTAAAGGAACAGCGCATAATTTATTTCTTCATTCAATCCATAGGGCTTTAAGGCTTTTAGATCAAAGATCCACCTGCACTCTTTCTGCAGAAGTAGTTTATCAAGATTGCCCCCTCTTATGGACAAATCCACTTTCTCTAAGCCCAAAAACCTTAAAGCTTCCTCATTACTCTCATGACATTTTTTAAAATGTCTTGCTACACTACTAGTTTTAATTTGATTTGAGATATCCCTTTTATGCTCTTTGATCCGTTCCATTAATTCGCTATAGGTTTTCCCAACGTAATACATGGGGCAATTACAGAAGACAAATAAATTACTCCCTCACTTCTACAATTAATTTTGCCTTTAATTTTGAAGCTTTTTCCAAATTTATCCACAAAAAATCTCCATTGTTGCATATTGGTACAAACAGAGCCTTTTGCATCTGATGTTGCCCTCACTGTCGTATTTTTGTAACCAATCTGTTTTTCCTATTTTTGTAAAATGACTGTGAATAGGACTATCTTTTAGGTTGGGGGCCCTCCGTGCTGACATTAGGGGTCTATCTCCAACAAACTTAATTATGTCTTTATCAATTGTAAGGACTGGCCAATGTTTTTGTAATATTGCTCTGATATCCTGCCATTTATTGTTATATACTGAGATAAATCTAATCATATTTTCAGTGTCATTATCTTTGTCTTTATACAGTAATTTATCTCTATCACTTTTGATTGCCACTGAATATGCTTGTTTGAGGCAGTTTTGGGGATAGCCCCTAGCTCTAAATCTATTCCTTAATTTCTTAGCTTCTAGTTTTAACATATCTTGTTCTGTACAATTTCTCCTATGTCTTAAATACTGTCCTTTAGGGATATTTTTAATCAGGGAGGGTGGGTGATGGCTATCGGCCATCAAAAGATTATTACCTGCTGTCTTTTTTCTGTATGTATTGGTGATAATTTTATCACCTTGAACAGAAATTGTTAGATCCAGGAATGTTATTTCGGTCATACTGTATTCATAAGTAAATTTTAAATTAAAGGTTTTAATATTTAATTCCTTTATAAAATCATGCAAAGATTGAATAGTTCCTGACCAGAATAATAAAACGTTGTCTATGAAGCGAAGCCAAAGCTTAATGTTATCGCTCTGGCTTCCCCCATTGACGACATCTTTCTCCCATTTGCCTAAGTATAGGCAAGCATAGGTTGGGGCACAGTTTTATTATAAAGGGATAAATATATCTTTCTTTATATATAAAATAATTTTAAGTGAATCGTCATTATTATTTTACTAACTAAATATAAAATGTCATTATCATTCTTGAAGGGGTTAAATAAGGTCAGACATGACTTGACCAAATATCAAAATGAAGTATGGTGAAAATATTCACTAATCAAAATGATTAGATAGGAATGAAATGCTATGTAAATATATTTTTTGAATTGTTATCCTAATACACAGAAATCTCTTGATGTATCATTATGTGAAGAAACATAAATATCATTATTGGATACTAAGATACTATTACTATTTCACCCATATGGGCGGAGTAACATAACGGCTTAAAAGTCTGACACCTGATGAATCAGAATCCAGCCGGATGAAGCCCATAAACCATAAACCAATGAGGGTGAAATGCGCGTTGCTAGCAGAAATCAATTTGTGAGAGGGTTACAGCTGTACCCTCTAAACATGTTCACTGGAAACACAGAAGTGGTTGAGACACAGGCACGCTCATGGAGGGGAACTTTATAGGACTTCAGGGACTACAGGAGGAACAGATGGCATTTCCATGGTTGTTATCGATGTGGATATAGAAGAAAGCTGACAAGACTAACTACAATCAAGGTAGGCACAGGATAAACAAACTGCGTTATAAGGCTTATACCAGAGATGCATTTGATTACCTGGTGAGGTAGGCGTTCCTATGAGGTACGGCCGCAATACCCTGGGGATGTTAAAAATCACTTTGTATATTAATATATCCACTTGTGATAAACTCCTGAATGAACTCAGTCCCTGAATATAACTTTGGTCTATACCTGTGAGTGCCTTGGAATTTTCTCCCACTTTGGAAAAAGGCAAAGAACGTTTAATACTGCCCTAAGATTTATCAGATATCTGACAAACAGAGACTATTAGCCATATGTTGCAATTACATGTTGCTTAAGCTTATATTTTGAACGGGACTTTTTGGCAACATAGTTTCATTATCTGAAGATCTTTTAATTACTTTTAAAAGTGAGCCCACGTTTGTACATTTTATCTGTGTATTCTTAGGT
>NC_069503.1:286680789-286715789 GCF_027579735.1 Bombina bombina | reverse complement strand
GCACAGACTATCATGGAAAGAAAGCACATTTGATAACAGTAACAAATTTGATTTTTTTTTTTTTTTAAATTATACTCTCTGAATATTAAAAGAAAATGTAGGGGTTTCCTATTCCGTTAAGGATTATCTGGCATGAATTTCACTACAGGCCTTCATGGAACCTGTTCCTGTTCTGTAAAGGAAATTATACACTTGCACAAAAAAGCACGCAGGAAAGATTTCCCTCCAGTGATATTAGCACTCCATACCACTTACATTTTTAGGCCTCTATTTATCAAGCCGTCAACCACAAATACGCTGGAATTCCGCAGTGTATTTGTGGCGAGCCTGATTCCCCTTAGTTATCAAACCCTACAGACAGGCAAAAGTAGAATTTAGTGACGTAACATACGATCCGCCGGACTCAGTCCGACACAGATCGATGCTTACGTCACTATAGATGTTCCGAACGCAAGTTCGGCACAATCTGACTACTTTTGCTAGTTATCAAATAACTAGCAGGTATGCTCGGCACTTTTCCAGCCCAGCGTACCTGGAATCAATAGGAGTTGGAAAGCAGCGAAAGATCATAATCGCTGCTGCCCGATATCCCATTGATTCCTATGGGAATGTCTACACCTAACACTCTAACATGTACCCTGAGTCTAAACACCCCTAATCTGCCCCCCCCCACAACGCCGCAACTAAATAAAGTGTTTAACCCCTGAACCGCCGCTCCCGGAGCCCACCGTCACCTAAATGTATTAACCCCTAATCTGCCACCCCTACACCGCCGCCTCCTACATAATATTTATTAAACCCTAATCTGCCCCCCCCCACACCGCCACCACCTACCTACATTTATTAACACCTAATCTGCCGCCCCCAACGCCGCCGACACTATATTAAATGTATTAACCCCTAAACCTAACACCCACTAACGTAAATAAAATTTAAATAAATCTATATAAATATAACTATCATTAAATAAATTATCCCTATTTAAAACTAAATACTTACCTATAAACTAAACCCTAACGGCTAGATTTAGAGTTGGGCGGTAGCCGTCAAAACCAACGTTAGAGGCTCCTAACGCTGGTTTTTACCGCCCTCTGGTATTTGGAGTCAGTCAGGAAAGGGTCTAACGCTCACTTTGCAGCCGCGACTTTTCCATACCGCAGATCCCCTTACGCCATTTGCGTATCCTATCTTTTCAATGGGATCTTTCTAACGCTGGTATTTAGAGTCGTGGCTGAAGTGAGCGTTAGAAATCTCTACGACAAAACTCCAGCCGCAGAAAAAAGTCAGTAGTTAAGAGCTTTCTGGGCTAACGCCGGTTTATAAAGCTCTTAACTACTGTGCTCTAAAGTACACTAACACCCATAAACTACCTATGTACCCCTAAACCGAGGTCCCCCCACATCGCTGCCACTCTATTAAAATTTTTTAACCCCTAATCTGCTGACCGCACACCGCTGCCACCTACGTTATCCCTAAACACTTACCTGTAAAATAAACCCTAATATAGCTACAATATAAATAATAATTATATTGTAGCTATTTTAGTATTAATATTTATTTTACAGGCAACTTTGTATTTATTTTAACCAGGTACTTAAGCTATTAAATAGTTAATAACTATTTAATAGTTACCTAGTTAAAATAATTACAAAATGACCTGTAAAATAAATCCTAACCTAAGTTACAATTAAACCTAACACTACACTATCAATAAATAAATTCAATAAACTACCTACAATTATCTACAATTAAACCTAACACTACACTATCAATAAATTAATTAAATACAATACCTACAAATAAATACAATTAAATAAACTAACTAAAGTACAAAAAATAAAAAAGAACTAAGTTACAAAAAATAAAAAAAATATTTACAAACATTAGAAAAATATTACAATTTTACATTTTAACTAATTACACCTACTCTAAGCCCCCTAATAAAATAACAAAGCCCCCCAAAATAAAAAATGCCCTACCCTATTCTAAATTAAAAAAGTTCAAAGCTCTTTTACCTTACCAGCCCTGAAAAGGGCCCTTTGCGGGGCATGACCCAAAGAATTCAGCTCTTTTGCCTGTAAAAAAAAAATACAATACCCCCCCCAACATTACAACCCACCACCCACATACCCCTAATCTAACCCAAACCCCCCTTAAATAAACCTAACACTAAGCCCCTGAAGATCTCCCTACCTTGTCTTCACCACATCGGGTCCCGATCTGTGCAGAAGAGCCTCCGATGTCTTGATCCAAGCCCAAGCGGGGGGCTGAAGAGTGACGTCCATCCTCGGGCTGAAGTCTGGATCCAAGCGGCGGCTGAAGAAATCCATCATCGGGCTGAAGTCTTGATCCAAGCGGGCGCTGAAGAAGTCCATCATCGGGATGAAGTCTTCTATGAAGCAGCATCTTCAATCTTCTTTCTTCCGGAGCCATCATCTTCCAGCCGACGCGGAACATCCTCTTCTACCGACACCTACTCGCCGAATGACGGTTCCTTTAAATGACGTCATCCAAGATGGCGTCCGTCGAATTCCGATTGGCTGATAGGATTCTATCAGCCAATCGGAATTAAGGTAGGAAAATTCTGATTGGCTGATGGAATCAGCCAATCAGATTCAAGTTCAATCCAATTGGCTGATCCGATCAGCCAATCAGATTGAGCTCGCATTCTATTGGCTGTTCCGATTTAACTTAGGGGGGTGTTAGGGTTAGGGTTAGAATTAGCTTTAGGGGTTAAAAAATTTATTAGAGTAGCGGTGAGCTCCGATCGGCAGATTAGGGGTTAATACTTGAAGTTAGGTGTCGGCGATGTTAGGGAGGGCAGATTAGGTGTTAATACTATTTATTATAGGGTTATTGAGGCGGGAGTGAGGTGGATTAGGGGTTAATAACTTTATTATAATAGCGGCGCGGTCCGGTTGGCAGATTAGGGGTTAATAAGTGTAGGTAGGTAGCGGCGACATTGGGGGCGGCTTATTAGGGGTTAATAAATATAATATAGGGGTCGGCGGTGTTAGGGGCAGCAGATTAGGGGTTCATAGGGATAACGTAGGTGGCAGCGGTGTGCGGTAGGCAGATTAGGGGTTAATAATAAAATGCAGGGGTCAGCGATAGCGGGGGGCGGCATATTAGGGGTTAATAAATATAATATAGGGGTCAACGGTGTTAGGGGCAGCAGATTAGGGGTACATAGCTATAATGTAGCTTGCGGTGGTGTATGGTGCGGCAGATTAGGGGTTAATAATAAAGTGCAGGGGTCAGCGATAGCGGGGGCGGCAGATTAGGGGTTAATAAGTATAAGGTTAGGGGTGTTTAGACTCCGGGTACATGTTAGGGTGTTAGGTGCAGACATAGGAAGTGTTTCCCCATAGGAAACAATGTAGCTGCGTTAGGAGCTGAACGCTGCTTTTTTGCAGGTGTTAGGTTTTTTTCCAGCTCAAACAGCCCCATTGTTTCCTATGGGGGAATCTTGCACGAGCACGTTTTTGAAGCTGGCCGCGTCCGTAAGCAACGCTGGTATTTAGAGTTGCAGTGGCGGTAAATATGCTCTATGCTCCTTTTTTGGAGCCTAACGCAGCCATTTTGTGAACTCTAAATACCAGCGATATTTAAAAGGTGCGGGGGGAAAAAAAGTATGCGTAGCTAACGCACCCCTTTGGCCGCAGAACTCTAAATCTAGCCGTAAGATAGCTACAATATAACTAATAGTTACATTGTAGCTAGTTTAGGGTTTATTTTTATTTTACAGGCAACTTTGTATTTATTTTAACTAGGTACAATAGTTATTAAATAGTTATTAACTATTTAATAACTACCTGATTAAAATAAATAGAAATATACCAGTAAAATAAAACCTAACCTAAGTTACAATTACACCTAACACTACACTATAATTAAATTAATTACCTACATTAACTACAATTAACTACAATTAAAAACAATTATCTAAACACTAAATTACAGAAAATAATAAAATAATTACAATTTTTTTTAAACTAATTACACCTAATCTAATCCCCCTAATAAAATAAAAAAGCCCCCCCAAATAATAAAAAGCCCTACCCTATACTAAATTACGAATAGCCCTTAAAAGGCCTTTTGCGGGGCATTGCCCCAAAGTAATCAGCTCTTTTACCTGTAAAAAAAAGTACAATACCCCCCGCAGCATTAAAACCCACCACCCACACACCCAACCCTACTCTAAAACCCACCCAATTCCCCCTTAAAAAAACTAACACTAACCCCTTGAAGATCACCCTACCTTGAGACGTCTTCACCCAACCGGGCCAAAGTCCTCTTTGAAGCCGGGCGAAGTGCTCCTCCAGATGCGGAGAAGTCTTCATCCAAGCCGGCCAGAAGAGGTCCTCCAGACAGGCAGAAGTCTTCATCCAGGCGGCATCTTCTATCTTCATCCTTCTGGCACGGGTCCATCTTCAAGACATCCGACGCGGAGCATCCTCTTCCAACGACATCCGACGACTGAATGAGGGTACCTTTAAGTGATGTCATCCAAGATGGCGTCCCTTGAATTCTGATTGGCTGATAGAATTCTATCAGCCAATCGGAATTAAGGTAGAAAAAATCCTATTGGCTGATCCAATTAGCCAATAGGATTGAGCTCACATTCTATTGGCTGATTGTAACAGCCAATAGAATGCAAGCTCAATCCTATTGGCTGATTGGATCAGCCAATAGGATTGAACTTCAGTCCTATTGGATCAGCCAATAGTATTGAGCTCACATTCTATTGGCTGATTGGATCAGCCAATAGGATTTTTCCAACCTTAATTCCGATTGGCTGATAGAATTCTATCAGCCAATTGGAATTCAAGGAACGCCATCTTGGATGACTTCCCTTAAAGGTACCTTTATTCAGTCGTCAGATGTTGTTGGAAGAGGATGTTCCGCGTTAGATGTCTTGAAGATGGACCCGCTCCGCGCTGGATGGATGAAGATAGAAGATGCCGCCTGGATGAAGACTTCTGCCCGTCTGGAGGACCTCTTCTGGCCGGCTTGGATGAAGACTTCTGCCCGTCTGGAGGACCACTTCGCCCAGCTTCGTGGAGGACTTTGGCCCGGTTGGGTGAAGACGTCTCAAGGTAGGGTGATCTTCAGGGGGTTAGTGTTAGGTTTTTTTAAGGGGGTATTAGGTGGGTTTTAGAGTAGGGTTGGGTGAGTGGGTGGTGGGTTTTAGAGTAGGGTTGGGTGTGTGGGTGGTGGGTTTTAATGTTGGGGGTGTATTGTACTTTTTTTTACAGGTAAAAGAGCTGATTACTTTGGGCCAATACCCCGCAAAAGACCTTTTAAGGGCTATTCGTAATTTAGTATAGGGTAGGGCTTTTTATTATTTTGGGGGGCTTTTTTATTTTATTAGGGGGATTAGATTAGGTGTAATTAATTTTTTTTTTTAATTATTTTATTATTTTCTGTAAATTAGTGTTTGTTTTTTGTACTTTAGATAATTGTTTTTTAATTGTATTTAATTGTATTTAATTGTATTTAATTGTAGTTAATCTAGGTAATAAATTTAATGATAGTGTAGTGTTGGGTGTAATTGTAACTTAGGTTAGGTTTTATTTTACGGGTACTTTTGTCTATTTTAACTAGGTAGTTATTAAATAGGTAGTTATTAAATAGTTAAAAACTATTTAATAACTATTGTAGCTAGTTAAAATAAATACAAAGTTGCATGTAAAATAAAAATAAACTCTAAGCTAGCTACAATGTAACTATTAGTTATATTGTATCTATCTTAGGGTTTATTTTATAGGTAAGTATTTAGTTTTAAATAGGAATAATTTATTTTGATTTATTTAAATTATATTTAAGTTAGGGGGTGTTAGGGTTAGTGTTAGACTTAGGTTTAGGGGTTAATACATTTAATATAGTGGCGGCGGTGTGGGGGGGCAGATTAGGGGTTAATAAATATAATGTAGGTGGCGGCGGGGTCCAGGAGCGGCGGTTTAGGGGTTAACACTTTACTTAGTTGTGGCGGGGACCGGGAGCGGCAGGATAGGGGTTAAACACTTTAGTTGTGGCGGTGTCCGGGAGCGGCAGGATAGGGGTTAATAAGTATAATGTAGGTGGCGACGGTATAGGGGGCGGAAGATTATGGGTTAATATGTATATTGTAGGTGGCGGTGGGCTCCGTAAGTGGCAGTTTAGGGGTTAATACATTTATTAGAGTTGCGGTGGGCTCCGGGAGCGGCGGTTTAGGGGTTAAACAATTTATTTAGTTGCGGTGGGCTCCGGTAGCGGCAGTTTTGGGGTTAAACAATGTTTTTAGTTGCAGTGGGCTCCAGGAGCGGCGGTATAGGGGGGTAAAACAGTATAGTATAATGTGAGTGTTTAGTGACAGGGTACCAAGAAAGCTGTAAAAAAGCCGAAGAGCAGCGAGATCGATGACTGTTAGTTAACAACAGTCCGCTGCTCATGCACCGTACTTGGTGCTCGGCTTTTTGACAGCTTTTTTGATAACTTTGGAGAACGTGTTCAGGTCTGCGGCGGCGATGTTAGGCAATCTTAGGCGAGCGTATTGGTGCCGTCTAATGCAGATAAGTTGACAGGTTGATAAATAGAGGCCTTAGGCTTGACAATCTAGGCTAAAATTTATCATTTAAAAAATAATTTAACAACGCTGAAAATACCTCTGAAAAGTGTGGTTGAAATTCCTCTTTTATATTTGGATTTTTTATCACAGAAAGTTCTGTAATACATTTTAAAACATTCTGTGTTTAGATAGAGCAAACAAACGCCTAGATTACGAGTCTTGCGTTAGGGTTAAAAAGCTTTTTAACGCCCGCTGGTATTATGAGTCTTGCAGGTACAGGTGTACCACTCACTTTTTTGGCCAGACTCGGAAATACCGCAAATCCACTTACGTCAATTGTGTATCCTATTTTTTCAATGGGACTTGCATAGCACCAGTATTACGAGTCTGACCAAAAGTGAGCGGTACACCCTCTCCTGTCAAGCCTGGTACCACATTTTAAAGTCAGTAGTTAATAGTTTTACACTACAACGCTGTAGCATAAAACTCTTAACTAAAGTGCTAAAAGTACACTAACACCCATAAACTACCTATTAACCCCTAAACCGAGGCCCCCCACATTGCAAACACTAAATTAAATTTTTTAACCCCTAATCTGCCGAACCGGACATCGCAGCCACTATAATAAACATATTAACCCCTAAACCGCTGCACTCCCGCCTCGCAAACACTATTTAAATATTATTAACCCCTAATCTGCCTGCCCTAACATCGCCAACACCTACCTACATTTATTAACCCCTAATCTGCCGCCCCCAACGTCGCCGCCACTATATTAAATGTATTAACCCCTAAACCTAAGTCTAACCCTAAACCTAACCCCCCTAACTTAAATATAATTTAAATAAATATAAATAGAATTAAGACAATTCACTAAATTATTCCTATTTAAAACTAAATACTTACCTATAAAATAAACCCTAAGATAGCTACAATATAACTAATAATTACATTGTCTCTATCTTAGGGTTTATTTTTATTTTACAGGAACTTTGTATTCATTTTAACTAGGTACAATAGTTATTAAATAGTTATTAACTATTTAATAACTACCTAGTTAAAATAAAGACAAATTTACCTGTAAAATAAAACCTAACCTAAGTTACAATTACACCTAACACTACACTATAATTAAGTTAATTCCCTAAACTAAATACAATTAATTACAATTTAAAAAAAAATCTAAAGTACGAAAACAAACAAACACTAAATTACAGAAAATAATAAAATTATTTTTAATAATAATAATAAAAGATTTTTAAACTAATTACACCTACTCTAATCTCCCTAACAAAATAAAAAAGCCCTACCCTACACTAAATAACAAATAGCCCTTAAAAGGGCCTTTTGCGGGGCATTGCCCCAAAGTAATCAGCTCTTTTAACTGTAAAAAAAAAAGTACAAATACCACCCCAACATTAAAACCCACCACCCACACAACCAACCCTAATCTAAAACCCACCCAATCCCCCCTTAAAAAAACCTAACACATACCCATTGAAGATCACCTTACCGTGAGACATCTTCAACCAACTGGTCAGAAGTGGTCCTCCAGACGGGCAGAAGTCTTCATCCAAGCCGGGCAGAAAAGGTCCTCCAGACAGGCAGAAGTCTTCATCCAGATGGCATCTTCTATCTTCATCCATCCGGCGCAGAGCGGGTCCATCTTCAAGACATCCTACATGGAGCATCCTCTTCAAACGACGGCCGACTGAAGAATGAAGGTTCCTTTAAATAACATCATCCAATATGGCGTCCCTTCAATTCCTATTGGCTGATAGAATTCTATCAGCTAATCAGAATTAAGGTAGAAAAAATCCTATTGGCTGATGCAATCAGCCAATAGGATTGAAACTTTAATCCTATTGGCTGATCCAATCAGCCAATAGGATTGAGATGGCATTTTATTGGCTGATTGGATCAGCCAATAGAATGCAAGCTCAATCCTATTGGCTGATTGCATCAGCCAACAGGATTTTTTCTACCTTAATTCCGATTAGCTGATAGAATTCTATCAGCCAATTGGAATTGAAGGGATGCCATCTTGGATGACGTCATTTAAAGGAACCTTCATTCTTCAGTTGGCTGTCGTTTGAAGAGGATGCTCCGCGTCGGATGTCTTGAAGATGGACCCGCTCTGCGCTGGATGGTTGAAGATAGAAGATTCCGTCTGGATGAAGACTTCTACCCATCTGGAGGACCTCTTCTGACCGGCTTGGATGAAGACTTCTGCCCGTCTGGAGGACCACTTCTGCCCGGTTGGGTGAAGACATCTCACGGTAAGGTGATCTTCAAGGGGTTAGTGTTAGGTTTTTTTAAGGGGAGATTGGGTGGGTTTTAGAGTAGGGTTGGTTGTGTGGGTGGTGGGTTTTAATGTTGGGGGGTATTTGTACTTTTTTTTTACAGGTAAAAGAGCTGATTACTTTGGGGCAATGGCCTCCAAAAGGCCCTTTTAAGGGCTATTTGTAATTTAGTGTAGGGTAGGACTTTTTTTTATTTTGGGGGGCTTTTTTATTTTGTTAGGGGGATTAGAGTAGGTGTAATTAGTTTAAAAATCTTGTAATTATTTTATTAATTTCTGTAATTTAGTTTTTTTTTCGTACTTTAGATATTTTTTTAAATTTGTAATTAATTGTATTTAGTTTAGGGAATTAATTTAATTATAGTGGTAGTGTTAGGTTTAATTGTAACATAGGTTAGGTTTTATTTTACAGGTATATTTATACTTATTTTAACTAGGTAGTTTTTAAATAATTAATAACTATTTAGTAACTATTGTACCTAGTTAAAATAAATACAAAGTTGCCTGTAAAATAAAAATAAACCCTAAGCTAGCTACAATGTAACTATTAGTTATATTGTAGCTAGCTTAGGGTTTATTTTATAGGTAAGTATTTAGTTTTAAATAGGAATTATTTAGGTAATTTTAGTAATTTTATTTTGATTTATTAAAATTATATTTAAGTTAGGGGGGGTTAGGGTTAGACTTTGGTTTAGGGGTTAATAACTTTAATATAGTGGTGGCGACATTGTGGGCGGCAGATTAGGGGTTAATAAATTTAGTTAGGTTGCGACGACATTGGGGGCGGCAGATTAGGGGTTAATAAATATAATGTAGGTGTCGGCGACATTGGGGACAGCAGATTAGGGGTTCTTAAGTATAATGTAGATGGCGGCGGTGTCCGGAGCGCCAGATTAGGGGTTAATAATATAATGCCGGTGTCGGTGATGTCGGGGTCGGCAGATTAGGGGTTAATAAATTTAAGATTAGGGGTGTTTAGACTCGGGGTTCATGTTAGGGTGTTAGGTGTAGACATAACAAGTATTTCCCCATAGGAATCAATGGGGCTGCGTTAGGAGCTTTATACTGATTTTTTGCAAGTGTTCTCCCCCATTGATTCCTATGGGGAAATCATGCATGAGCAAGTTTAGCCAGCTCACTGCTACCGTAAGCAGCGCTGGTATTGAGGTGAGATGTGGAGCAAAATTTTGCTCTTTGCTCACTATTTTGCGGTTAACACCGGGTTTCTAAAAACCTGTAATACCAGCGATGTCTGCAAGTGAGTGGTGAGCATAAACTGCTCATTAGCACCGCACCCCTGTTAACGCAAAACTCGTAATCTAGGTGAAAATTTTTGAGCAGCATATCCCTTTAAACATCAAGAGTGTTTGAAACTAGCAGATCTGTATATTTAAGCAATATATATTTATCCTGAAGACAGCATTATGACATTTTTTATATATCGCCAAACTTTTATTAGTGAATTGTAAAATTGTACTTAAAGGGTTATATTACAAGTGGTGCACTAATGATAGCGCGCAATAACCAGGTTCTCTAGATCACTCTAGCATTAGCGTGTCCCTTTGATATTACAAATCCATGGTAAAGCGTATTAACCTGAAAATGGTTAATGCGCCTGAGTTCACTTGAGCGCAGCATATCCTTTCAATGGATATTGCAACTGTGTTAATATGCGCTGGTATTACAACTTGAAAGATATAGATTGCGCTCAAGGGAAAGTTGAAACTGCGCTAGAGTATTTAGCGCCACTTGAGATCTGAAGTACACTGTACGGGTTAAAAAAGTTGCAGAAAACACATTAAAATAAATTATTACACTCCTGTATAGTTTTGTAATAAAAATGCATCATTTAAATATTAATATAAAGGTTTTAAAGGGTTAAAGGGATATTGTGTATGGCAAAGTGTTTGACTGGAAAAGGCTCCAATGTTTATAGATATGTCTAAATATGTGTATGTGTGTATGTATGTATGTGTGTATGTATGTATGTATGTATGTATGTATGTATGTATGTATGTATGTGTGTATGTATGTATGTGTGTATGTATGTATGTATGTATGTATGTATGTATGTATGTATGTATGTATATATATATATATATATATATATATATATATATTTATATATATTTACTATATTTTTACTATACAGTCCTGCACCTTCAGTTCTGCAATCAATGTTCATCCATAAAATGAACAAATCCATTATTTAAAAAAATGTATTAAAAACAGAAGCCATAAAAATAATGTAGCATCCAAAGTAAAAGGCCTGAACCTTGGTAGAGCTGTGTGCCAAACATGTTTGGGCTCTCCCTTAGCCCTTGGCCACTGGCATTTAAATAGATAGATAGATATATTCTGCAGTGCAGTATGTATAATAAGTTTAATAGTTATTTTTAATATTTTTTAATATTTTATATGTAATATTTCAAAAACACACTTTGACATTAGTAATTCTTTCTTGTGAGCTAACCCGACACTGCGTTAGACATAAACCGCAAAACATGAACTGTGTTACGTATATTTTACAAAATAATAAGTGTAACATGCTTTTCAATGTAATTTAATTCTGAATCAGCAATTTATTTCTGTGATTTTATATCAATATATTATTTTCAGTACTCTATTGCAAAAAAATATCTCTAGGTATTTTTTTTTTTATTAGTAAACAAAAACTTATTTTTTATTTCTCATTGCTGAGATTTATCTTCCACTAATCTGTCAAATCTCCAATGTTCTGCCATCTGTCTATAGAATTAATCCACTGTAGATTCCTAATGGTATAACAATTCTGTGAATTTTACAATCCATAAGGAACTGTACTGTACTGAAAATAAGTGTATATTATGAAAAAAATGAAGACACATATCCTTTTCAATATATATAATAGGCTCATTTATTGTGACCCTTATGAGACCTCATTAAATAAAGAAGTACCCGTTTTTTTTTGTTTTTTTTTACAGATATGGTAAGAGAGTATTTTAATGTTTAAACAGGGTGAAGTTCTATGATCTTTTAACTTTAAAAATCACCTTTAGCCTCCTGGATCATTTGAAGTTGTTCAAACAATGTGAAAGATTCAGGAGTCACAATGGACAAGGCAAGTTAAAATTATACAGTGAGCAAAAGGTAATCATTGTGACCGCTGACACCTAGCTATTCATTAATGATACTGTTACTAGCTTTTAAGTCACTTTTGAATAGAGCTTATCTTTTGGTATGATATTCTATAAAATAATGTCTATTCTTGTTAGAAATTAAAGGGATACTAAACCCAATTTTTTTTCTCTCATGATTCGGATAGAGCATGCAATTTTAAGCAATTTTCTAATTTACCCTACTATCAATGTTTCTTTGTTCTTTTAGTATCTTTATTTGAAAAGCTGGAATGAAAGCTCAGAAGCCGGCCTATTTTAGGTTCAGCACCTGGGTAGCACTTGCGAATTGGTGACTAAAAGATAGTAAAAAAAAAGTGCTTGGTACTAAAAAAAAAAAAAAAAAAAAAAAAAAAAAAAGGTGCTGGCACTCATTGATTATTGATTGATATAATGTGCTCATTAACTGTTGAGGGAAAAGCAAAGGGACAAGGTTATTTACAATACTTGACAGTCTCCTAGATTGCGAGTTTTGCATTTGTGTTTTATCGCTGAAAAAATGGGCCATTTCAGAGTTAAAACAGCAACGCAGACCTTACGAGTCTTGAAAGGTATAGCTGTACCGCAATCGTTTTAGCCAGTAACGCAACGTCAGTCCTTGCACTCAAAAAAAAATGAAGGTTTTTGCATGGGATTTTCATAGCGCTGCCATTACAAGTTTTACAGTGAGGCTAAAAAGTTTGCGTTACACCCTATACTGACACGATCAGTTTAGCAATACTGAGAGCAGTAGTTATGAGTTTTTACGCAACAAAACTGTTACATAAAAACTCAGAAAGTGTTACAAAGTACACTAACACCTATAAACTACCTATTAACCCCTAAACCGAGGCCCTCCTGCATAGCAAACACTATAATAAACTTATTAACCCCTATTCTGCCACACCCAACATCGTCGCCACTATACTAAACTTTATTAACCCCTATTCACCTCTACCCGACATCGCCGCCACTAAAAAAAGTTATTAACCCTTAAACCTCTGGCCTGCAACATCACTACCACTAAATAAACCTATTAACCCCTAAACCACCAGCTCCCCACATCGCCAAAAACTAAATTAACTATTAACCCCTAAACTAACAACCCCCTAATAAAAATTACAATATCCCTATCTTAAAATAAAGAAAAACTTACCTGTGAAATTAAAAAAACTAAGTTGGGGGCGGAGCTTGCCATGTTACAGGACGGACGCACTTTCACAGAGTTCTCTGAACCAAGTCCCATAAATGCTATTTTTCCTTATGGTCTAACTCTACTTATCACCCATACCCCAACCCGCATGGACTCCAGAGTACTGGTCGATACTGAGGAACAAAGAAGCAGAGAGAAAGAGATGCTGTGGACTCTCCTGACTGACCCAGGCAGCTAACTACCGGACCTCCTCCGGCTCCATCTTGGTGCCAGTTAGCGAGATCATCCTGCTCGCATAGCCGGACCTCCCAGTTCACAGCTTCCAACTTTGAGTGAGTGCTCACCACTCCGCAACAGTTCTTTCCAGAGACAGTGCACAGAGGGACTGTAAAGTGCTGGATCGAGCGTTGCTTAGCACCGTCCGTCATATCCTAGGAGGATCGCCACGCGGCCCCTACATTCCACCGCAAGCCGGTTTAGGGGAAGGTTTATACATCTCCACGTCCAGGGCTGGATTGGGCCACCGAGATCCCGGGAAAAATTCTGGTGGGCCGGCAGAGGCTGGGCTGCGTGTCGGCTATTTCCATAGCCACATCTCTGCTTACCACCCATCACCTCCTTAAAAATCTGCCCATATCCCTCAGCATACAGCGGCCGTAGACTAAACATCAACTTAAGTCTTACGGTCGCTGTATGTTTTAGAGACTGACAATGACAAGTGCTGGCAGGCTCAGAGCTGGCTGCGGCCACTGCTATGACTTATTGATCTGGGACCAGCTTGCCTCACATGATGATGATGCTGCAATCATCTCTCACTCGGCGCTCCCTGACTTATCACTTTCTGCTCCCCACCCAGAGTCCCTGCAGCAGCTGCGCTCGCTCTACGCGAGAAGAGTGAGAGCAGAGAGGGAAGCAGTGTGGAATGAGCTGAGGCAACTAGGGAGGCAACTTGACAAGAAGCAGCAGTGAGGAGAAGTCGTGTGCCGGTGGTCACGCAGTCACAGTGTATCTGGTGAGCAAAAACATCACGTTTACCAGTGTGATGTCATTTTTTTGCTCAGTCACTAAAATGTGAATTGGAATTGGGATGATGGATCATGGATCCTTAATGTATGCACTCTATGCAGCCATAGACATAATGAGCCAGGCATGCACACTATGGTATGACGCATGTGTGACTTACCCTATCTATATTGTTCTTGGAAAATAATTAATAATGCCACACTAGACATGTTGCAGACTATGGTTTAGAGTGCCTCACTTGCATTTTTCTCCGATTTATTGCTGGGCCGGAGGGGGCGAGGCTGGGCCAGAGCGGGCGGGGCTGGGTCGGAGGGGGTGGACTGGACCAGTCTATACAAATTTCCAGGGCCAGTCTGATTTTCCAGTCTGGCCCTGTCCACGTCTTTGAGGTCAGGCACAATCAACCCCCAGATCGCAGCAGGGAGCCTCTTGTTCCATTGCAGCTACCAGGCAATTCATACAGCCTGAACATCACATTCACTCCTGCTGCAGTAGAGGCCTTGCACCAGGAAGATATAAAGTGGTAAGACTGCACACTACATTCCTTATGTGACATATTTTAATAAAGCAGTTTAGCCATATACCACCAGCCCCTCTAACATCTATAAGGCTCTTATATGAATACATGGGTTGTGTCTGTGGGACTTTTGGGCTAATTTTTGTGGTCCTTTCTACCCCAGCTAGAAGTTCTTACACAGGGACAATCAGCACCTCTATACTCACTTAAACCCTAATAAAAAGTATTTCCTCAAGACCCAATGCCAGAGGTGGGCCTCATACCTTCTCTCTGACCCTTCATTATCACATCTGGGGCACGCTTACTCCATCTATAAAAGAGACTATCACTGGCCATATTTCGGTCTGGCACTCGAGACCCTATTCCACATATACCCACCTAAATCCTTAGGTAGGGCAAGGACTTGACCACCTGCATCTACTGCCCTCTCTCCTCCCGTTCCCATCGCCCTCCTTGCCTACGTGTCCATATCCCAAGCTCCTTTTCCCGTACTTGCCCAGGAGAGACTCCTTCCCCAGGAGAGAGGTAGACTGGCTGCAACAACAAAGACTCCCTCAAGCAAGCTATAACCCAAGGAAATACACTTGTTAACTTGCAACCTTGATTTACAACATATACCCCCAGAATAGTATGATGTGCTAACTTTGTAACTGCGGGGGGGTGGGGGGCCGGATCCACTCTCTCCATCTACCATTAGTTTCGGGAGATTACCCATTCTGTCCATTTAAAAAGTACCTGAAGTTATGGTATATCCATTAATCCCACCGATGTCACACTCTCAAAAGAAGAAAACCAAAGGCATACTGATGCCCAAAGACAACCCTATCAGATCACTTTCTTAGCAAAACAACCACTATGAGCATGACATGTCTAAAGATTGTCTCTAGAGAATCGATAGTCTCTTCTAAAGGGACCCATAGAGCCATGGGTCACTCAGCAGAGAGGTCTGTCAACGTAAATGCCTCTATACTAGACTCCATCAAAGAGCTGTCGGATAAAATGGACTCTCACCATTCATCTCTTAAACAAGAGCTTAAAATGTCAGTGTCAGAATTGAAAAGGGATATCTCCTCACTAGGTGAGCAGACAGAGACACTTGAGTGTAAACAAGAAGACTTACACCTAGATCACTCCAACCTCCTCGCCTATACCCAGTCTCTCTCTGAGATGATCTCGGATTTGAAAACCAAAATGACGGACCTGGAAGACAGGTCTCGCCAGAACTACATCAGGATCCATGGCATTTCAGAGGAGGTTGGATCACCAGACCTCACTAAATATCTGATCGATCTTTACTTTCTATGGGTCTGCTTCACCCTTCAAACTCACTTAAAAAATAAGCCGACAATACAGAGACACTAAATCCTGCACCCCGGACTGGTGCCCACTACCACAGAGGTTTACCTACCAGTCCAAAAGAAAATAAATCTCAACCACCCAATGAAGACCCTTGACCCTCATGTCCTGGCAGACCTGTAGACATACTTCCGGGCTTATAATTGAACACTTTCACCCTGGACAGTTTTGTCGTGGTCTTACTAAATGTTCCGGTTGCTTTCATACAACACTGACTGATCTATCGACGTTGGGTAATATAGCCTGATTATTGAAGTTATTGGTTCATAAAGTTATTTTGGTTTTCTTTACTCTTCTTTCTTTTTTGTGGTAAATTAATCCTATGTCATTGCCTATTCTCGTTGTGTATTTCTGCTCCTCTTACAGATAGGATGTAGTTTCAGAGAGGTTATCTGTATGGTCAGTGGTCTTGATTAGCTTATCTATGCTCCATATATAGTCCCTCTATAACGCCCACCCCCGTACTTCATGGCTTATTGTTATACATTTGCTATAACATACCAACTATACTTAGAATTCTTTATAGACCAGTCTTCATATCTCACCTAACCTCAGTTGCAGTATCACTCACCCCCTTTACCCGCCATTAGCACAGGAAATTACCTATAAGTCGAGCCCCTCTGAAGGAATAACCTTGCTTAAGTTCTACATCCTCAGGCCTCACTGATTAAAGAAACCACCTACTACTGAGCTAAGAGGAGTGCACACATTGGAGATATATAACCCATCTCACTATCTTTAATCTCACTCCTTTATGGTGCTACGGTCCAACACACAGCCGATTAGCTAATATAGAGGACATTGTTACCACTGGCCTTCTTTTCCTTAAGCTCCTTGCTATGTTACTGCTATGTTTAAGTTTTTGTGTGTGCATCATGTTCTCCTCTGTGTATGCCAGTTATATATAGATCAGCTACTGCTCCTGGTGTTTTTGCTCTAACCACTGTGTGGACCCCTTAGCAAGCCCTATTGGCAGGGGTAATGTCCACCACTTTAACATCACACTGACAGAACTGTAGAGAATGTGCAGAGTGCCCTATTCATGGTAGTTAATGTTGTACCCTGGTGTCTCAGCTTTACAGGTGGTATACCGCCCCTCCCACCTCTTCTCACAGACAAGGTATATAATTTTAGTATAGGGGCAATTTCCTTTATGGTACGAGTCTCAAAGAGTCCACCTATACCACGTACTTCAATCTGCCACATTACCTCTTCATTTGCTCTACAGTCTTCCCCTGGACTTCTATTATAATGGGGTAGCTATACAGAATATAGTTTACTAGTTTAGTTTTAGCGATGCTCCCAATCATACTTTTATCCTGCACCCTTAGGCCTTACTGATTACTGGTTCAGACTACTACTGCACCATTAAACTTACACATGTTACAGATGTATAAACCTCCTCCTTTAGTCTTCCCGCACCTCAGTATACCTTTTAGCTCCAAACACATGACGATTAACTGACAAAGGTTACACTACCATCACAGCCCTTCGTTTCTTCATGATATTGCGACGCACTCCCTATTGTGGCTCTTATATGTGAGATTTCTATGTATGTTATGTTATCTTATCTGTGGTTTTGTCATGTATTGAACTGTGACTGATCATAATGGATTAACTCTAATTGTCATATAGGCCTACTAGCAAGCTCTAACCTGAAGGTTCATATCTATTAACCCCTCCCCTATCTCATATAACATATGGCATTTTCTTTTTCACCCCAAGTGGAGACCCCCTTCTACCACTGGTACCCCCCCCACTTTCTATTCCATTAGACTCCTTAATTCTTTAAACACTTATACAAGTATACTCTCCCCCAACCATCTTAGTTATATAAATCCCCTCTACTGACCCTATCCTGATACTCAAAATACTTGGTTCACTTTACCGATTAAGCCTACAGTACACCCCAGAGTGTTTCCTCATTATAATACATCCGCAGCTCCCACCCCTCCATTACCCACCTCTATTTTGAGCGGCTCTTGCCCGCTGAACTTCCCCTCCCTACTCTTGCCTCATATAATGCTTTGACCGATATATCTTTCTTGAACTGCTAATCTTGTAGAATCTCCCCCTTTTTTCCCTCTCTCCCCCTTCATCTCCCCCTTCCTCACCCCACCTTTTTTTTTCTCCCCCCCCCCCCTAATCTACAAGAGGCACAGAGCTATAAGGCATAAAATTGTAAATTGAATAATAATCCTGATAACCTTGGGCAAGTCCAATCAGAAGTTTCTTATACAACAACTCTCCCAATCCTACTACAACATTTTACTGTTTAAATACTGTTGTTTAGGTACACTATATGATCACTTATACTTGATTTCCTCAAGGACAGTACTCTAATCTTCTTTGCTATTTATTTTCTTGTTATTGATTATGTTCGCCTTAGGATACTAATAAAAATGTGATTGTTCCAGTACATGTACATCCCTGCATTGATACGTTATATGATTTATGTTGGAACCCAATTTTCTCAATAAAAAAACCCAAAACAAAAACAAACCTAAGTTTAAACTATAAACTAAACTAACATAACTATTATACTAAAATTAAAATAACTATCAATTAAAAAAAAAAATTACTTATTAAAAAACCTAACACTACTAAAAATATTAAATCTACAAAAAATTAAAAATACTAAATTACAAAAAAATAAAAAATACTACATTACAAAAATAAAAAAATACTAAATTATAAAAAAATAACAAACTAAATAATCCAAAATAAAAACAATTACACCTAATCTAATAGCCCTATAAAAATAAAAAAGCCCTCAAAAATAAAAAAAACCCTAGCCTACAATACACTACCAATAGCCCTTAATAGGAATGAAAGCTGCTTAAATCCTATTGGTTGATTTGAACAGCCAATAGGATTTTAGTAGCTCTAATTCCTATTGGCTGATTTAACATTTTCAGCCAATAGGAATGCAATGGTACCCCCAGTATAAAAGGGGTACCTTGCATTTGAATCCTTAGCGTGCAGCAGACGATCACATGAAGAGGACCTCCACGTCGAATCGATTGACCTCCACCTTGAACCTTCACCTGGACCTCCGCCTCTGTGCATCGACCGCTCCACTGCCGCAGGGATAAAGAAAATGCCGGTCCCTCGATGGATGAAGATGGAGCCACCTGGATGAAGATGGAGCCGCTGGGATGAAGATCGTTCAAGACAGACTTCAGCAACTGTGAGTACCTAAAGAGGGGTTAGTGTTAGGTTTTTTAAGGTTTTTTGGAGTGGGTATTTCTTTTAGATTAGAGTTTGGGCTTGTTTTAAAAGAGCTGAATGGCCTTTTAAGGGCAAGAAAAAGAGCTGAATGCCCCTTTAAGGGCAATGCCCATACAAATGCCCTTAAAGGGCAATGGGTAGATTAGGTTTTTTTAGTTAGGTTTTTTATTTTGTGGGTTTGAGGGGGTGGGGGTTTGTAATGTTAGTGGGTGTTTGGTTTTATTTTGTAGCAAAAGAGCTGATTTCTTTAGGGCAATGCCCTACAAAAGACCCTTTACAAGGCAATGGATGGATTAGGTTTAACTTTATTTTTATTTTGTGGGTTTGGGGGGTGGGGGTTTGTGTACTGTTAGGGGGTGTTCGTTTTTCTTTTTTAGAAAAAGAGCTGATTTCTTTAGGGCAATACCCTACAAAAGGCCCTTTTTGGGCCCTTGGTAGTTTATTATAGATTAGGGTTTTTTATTTTGGGGTGTTTTTTTTTTAAACAGTGTATTAGAATAGGAATCATTTTTATTGTTTTGGATCATTTCGTTTATTATTGTAATGTATTTGTAAATTGTAATTATTGTAAATTATTTGTAATGGTAGTGTTTTCAATTTTTTGTAATGGTATTTTTTTATTGTTGTAATGTTAGTTTTTTTTGTAATGTTAGGTTTTAGTGTAAGGCAGCTTAGGTTTTACTTTTATTTCACAGGTAAGTTTGTATTTATTTTAAATAGTTAGTAAATAGTTAATAACTATTTACTAACTAGTCTACCTAGTTAAAATAAATACAAACTTACCTGTGAAATAAAAACCTAAGCTAGCTACAATATAACTATCTGTTATTTTAAATATTTATTTATCATCCCAGTGACATTGACTAAATTGCAAAGTACATTGACATAAGTGCAAAACAGTATTCAAAGTTAAATATAACAAAAGCTATTTTCCAAGCTTGCAGCGTCCATGTGTGCAAAGAAGCATATTACATTCCTTGTCATAGAATAATATATAAGGATCAATGTCTCAGGAGATTTTTTTCTTTCTTTCTTTCTAACAAATCAAAACAAATCAAACAAATAACAATTTTAAACTAACAATAAAAGATTCTAACCATGTAGTTGCGACATCCAATGGTCTTTTCAGGAACATTGTTCATTTTCAGCAATCATTAGAACAATTAGCCATCTCTAGAGACAGCACTGACAATCCCCTTTATTCAAAATTGAGCAACCATTCTCCTAGAAGTCTAGCATTAAGAATAAACTCTGTATTTCGTAGGGGGTATAATAGTTGGGTTTGTAACTGCTGCGGTAGACTATGTAGATAGCTTTCTCATTTATACATAAAGCTAGTTGTCCTAAGTGCTATGTCCCCCACTGAATCATATAATTAAATTGTCATCTGATGAAGGAGAGAGTTTTTAAGCTGTGCTAGAGTAGGAATAGTTGAAGTATTCCATGTTTTAAATACCAATCGTCTGGCAATTAATAGAACCGTTCCCAACAGTTTGTCCCTTCTCTTTAGAAAAAAAGAAAACACAGAGGCGCCAAACATGGCCTAGTATAGCCAGATACCAGATATAACAATTCACAGGGTAGCAATTGGATACTCACAAAGGAGACGCACCCAATGGTGCTATTGAAGCAGACTGGAGCCTCTCAGTGGTCCAGCTCACTGATGTGTCTCACGTATCAGTTGTGGTCCTTGGTGATGGTGATTAACAGGTTCCTGAGTGAACAAAAAATATGCAAACCATAGCCCAGTAACGTTTGTACAAGTGAATGGCAATCTGAGCAATCCTACTTACAAGATCCAAAGCACCTGCAGGTGCATACACTGCAAACTGGAACCAAACAGTCGCCCAGTAGACTGATCCCTCCAGGTGAAAGCAGATTAACTCTCAGGTGCCAATCAAAGTTTGAGCAGCATGTAAATGATATAAAGATTGTCCAAAAAGCAAGTGTATTTTTGGACAATCTTTATATCATTTACATGCTGCTCAAACTTTGATTGGCACCTGAGAGTTAATCTGCTTTCACCTGGAGGGATCAGTCTACTGGGCGACTGTTTGGTTCCAGTTTGCAGTGTATGCACCTGCAGGTGCTTTGGATCTTGTAAGTAGGATTGCTCAGATTGCCATTCACTTGTACAAACGTTACTGGGCTATGGTTTGCATATTTTTTGTTCACTCAGGAACCTGTTAATCACCATCACCAAGGACCACAACTGATACGTGAGACACATCAGTGAGCTGGACCACTGAGAGGCTCCAGTCTGCTTCAATAGCACCATTGGGTGCGTCTCCTTTGTGAGTATCCAATTGCTACCCTGTGAATTGTTATATCTGGCTATACTAGGCCATGTTTGGCGCCTCTGTGTTTTCTTTTTTTCTAGTTACCCATCTTTCAGGAAGACCATCCTAAGACCGAGAGCTGCCTACTACTGTTTTTTTTGGACTTACCACTGATTGGGACTATATCTATATCACTTACTGGACTTTATGTTGGTACACTTTTATATATGTATGTTTCTGTATATATATATCTCTTATAAGTATTAATTTAGTTAACTGATATTGTTTGAACATATGTTTAGTTGTTAGGCTATAGGAGGCGCCCCCTAAGGGCAGTAATACACATTGATGTGTATTACACCCTCATTTCATCCTCTGTCCCTTCTCTTTAACCCCTTCGGCAGTCTTAGGAAGATCAGGGTATCAGTGTCTACTGTGAAGTCAATGTTACATTTATTTTTAAGCCAGTATGCTGTTGTTTTCCAAAATTTAACCAATCTAGGGCATTTCCACAGAAAGTTTTCTATGTGGCATTTTGGGCAGTTGTTAGCTGTTAGAGGCACCCACTTCTGATACAACCTAGGAGTTATGTAAGCTTGGTGTAATAGTTTAATATGCGAATCTCGCAGGTCTTGAGACAGGGTTACCTTAAGTAGGGTTTTTATGCTAGTCTGTATTAACGCTGTATCCACTTCCTCCTCCACTAGTTTGTCCCATTTGTTTGCCACCTGAGCAGCAGTAATAGTGTTTATGGGTTCTAGTAGTAATCTATATATAGGGGAAATTGTGTAGATCCCCTGAGATACTAATGAAACTAGTTGTGTTATTGGTCTTGTTTGTTGGAGTAGGTTTCCGCCTTTGAATACATCCATCACATGATGTCTCACTTGGAGGTATGCAAAATGATGTGCATTTGGTAGGGTGTATTGTGCTTGTAGTGTTTTAAAACTCTTGATAATGTTGTCTGATTCATCAAGAATATGTTGAATGTTTTGGAGCCCCTTATGATACCATATTTGGAAAGGGTGTGTAGTGATGCCGGCGACAAAGTTAGGGTTCCCCTGGAGTGGTAGATATTTAGTGTATGTTTGCGGAATTGTAAGCCACTTACAAAGTGATTTCCAGGCCTGCAAAGGCCCTGTAAGAGGAAGTACTTTGTCTATGTGTCTCTGAATTTGCTCAGGAGTCAAGTGCTGTAGCACTGCTAGTGAATAGGGTTTAATCAGCTCCTCCTCCAAAGATTTGAAAGTGAAATGATATTGTTGACTTATCCAGTCCAGTATAAACTTGGAGAGGGCAGCCCAGTTATATAACAAATGATTTGGCAGGCCAAAGCCTCCATGGGATGGTGAACCCACAAGCTTTTGATAGCCTATACAGTGCTTTCTCGCTGCCCAAACAAGGTCCAAGATTTTGGAGTTGAGTATCTTGAGGTCTTTTTTTCCTAATAGAATGGGTATAATTTGGTAGACATATAATAGCTTTGGGAAGGTTATCATTTTAATGAGGTTTATTCACCCAGATATGGAGAGGGGTAAACCTTTCCAGCTATGCAGCTGGTCTGTTATTTTCTCAAGATACCAGTGAGGTGGATTCTTCGCTATTTAAAGCCCTTTTAAAATACGAGAATAACAACGCAAAAAAGTATAGTTTGCGTTGTTATTCTCGTATTTTAAAAGGGCTTTAAATAGCGAAGAATCCACCTCACTGGTATCTTGAGAAAGGCTGCCCAGCTGAAACGCGTTGATGCCAGAGCTAAAGCCGCACTGATTGTGGTGAACAAGGAACCATTGGAGCCCTTTGTGCTCTTTTTGCAAGAACTAAACTTTCTTCAAAGTCCGGCGAGACTAACTGCCACGAGACAGACTGCCACTTCACCTAAAAAGTAAGGTGCCTTACCAACCTACACTCCAGATGACCAAACTGCAATTTAAGGTTAACATTATCAGTGGCTACCCAAAAAGTCGGACCACAAAAAATCCTTAGACGCCAAAGACTCCCCTAGGTGGAGCTACTATAATAACAACAAGCGATCGGTCACTGACCGAAAGAAGAATCTACTATTCTGTTGGAAAGCCACAGATAATCTTTTGAACTGCAAGTCTAAAACTGCCAAAGGAAAAACGGCAGGACAAGTGACCTTTTCATCTCAAGGATATCGGTCACTGACCGAAAGGATACCCGTCTTTGATTTAAGATTCCAAGGTCTGAAGAATCGGTTACCGCAACACAGCTCAAACACCAGGAGCATAAGTCAATTTCCTTGCATAAATATCATCTTCCACCACGGACTCATTAAACATACTGTAATCAGCCAGATACACTATACAGGTATCTTTGCAGGTATCCAGAAATTTATAAAAGACGAGACACATCGATCTTATATATGGAACATTAAGACAGCATGAAGTGTATAATAATGCTTTGAAAGTCACTGTGTCTTAAAATACAAATATTAGCAACTTTTCAGCTATTTTTAGCAACTCTGTACAACATTAATAAGAAAGTCGATGTGAATATAAACAGTCTCCGGACACAAATAGTAAACTTGTTTTTAGCAATTTTAAAGCAGAACTGTATAAACGCATAGATAAATTACTTTACATTTTATCCAGATATAGTATTAATAGACACCGGTGTCAGTTTTTAACATTGTTGGAATTTATTTTTATTTGACTATTTTTATGAATGTACCAATAAAGGAGCTTGTTTAATTACAATATAATCTGTTTAGCGCTCATTCTTTCCAAAAGGAATATAAATTAGAGGGCAATAAACCACCTTTTAAAAATATAATTTTAAATTTTACACTTTTTTAAACTCTATTGGGAACAGCAATCCGTATTGGGCCACCTTAAACCACTATTTACATTTGTAATCTTTGACTTCAGGATTACGCAATCTCCATATATCTATTAATCTGAGTCCTTTCTGAAATTTAGTTAATGTTCAGGAGTCTTTTTTAGTATATGTCGCCGGTCGTAGCACAAGTGGTGGAAGTGCCGGGTTTCTGTATCTGTCAAGTGGTACGTGTGGTGCAATATTGTAGTCTCCCCTAACTATCAGTGGAAGGTGAGCTGACTTAAGTAGACGGTTATGCATATTGGACCAGAAGGTGTCTTTATTATTAAGTGGGCCATAAACTCCTGCCATGCTAGTCTAATGTCTCCAAGTTCTATGTGTAGTAATACAAATCTGCCCTCTGGGTCCAGTTCAGTGTGCAGGATCTTGTAGGATAAGCCTTTTTGGAGCAATAAAGCTACCCCTCTAGCTCTTCTTTCTAGGTAAGAAGTGCTGATGACTTCCTGGACCCAGCCTTGCTTTAGCATAAGGTGTTCCTCTGCAGTAAGATGTGTTTCTGTTAATATAGCTATATCTGTTCCCTTATTCTTTAGAGATCTCAATATACATTTTCTTTTAACAGGGGATGTAATTCCCCCGACATTCCAAGTAATTATATTTACTTTAGTGTTAGCCATTGTGGATATAGGAGGGTATGACGTATGTAAGTGTCATTGTGGAAATACAGATATCAGTAATACAGTATGTTGTATAGAATACTTGTGGTTTAACCTGAATATGGGGTAACTGGGTTTCCTTGTTGTTCTTTGCACTTCGTCGTCTCTTTCTCTGTGGAAAATGCAGTACACAAAGATTGTGGAGTGGTAGAAACTTCCTGGAGTCACAACTACAAATGAACATATAATACACAGTTAGAAATACATAATAAAACAACAACCAACAATAACCAAAATACAATAGAACTTTAAACTTTCCCATGTGGCACATTATGCTTTTCGAAGCATCTCCCCCCTTATAAGGGAAATTTGAAAAGAATATGGTTTCAGCTTTCACCATCTCACTATATTTGCCCTCCACCAAGAGTAGAGAAAGGAGAACAATTCACAGTCCATTGAGGTATTTGGTCATTTTAGAACTGCTTCAAGGGTCATCTGCTGCAGCCATTCGGTTTCCCCGATGGTCATTCACCCCAGATTCACCATCTTCTGCCTGTAGAAAAAGTTGCAGTTGCTTTGGTTTGTCAAAGAGTTTTGGTCCAGTAGATGTCTGTAATCGTAGCTTGGCCAGGAATAATAGTGCTACTATTCTACCTTTGTCTTTCAGTTGTTTACAATATGGTGAGAACTCATGCCTTTTTCTGGTAACATTTGAGGAATAATCTTGAAATATCAGAACCTTCTTTCCCTCAAATATAGGGGGCCCAGACTTGCGGTAAGCCCTGAGTAGTTCAACTTTATCTTTAAAGTTTAAATATTTAATCAAGACATATCTAGGCGTCACATTGATGGTCTGTCCTGACCTCGGTTGTCCCACCCTATGTGCTCTTTCTGCAATACATGGAACGTTGGTCTCTTCTATCTTGAGCAACTGTGGAACGACAGTCTCTGCAAAGTGAAGCAGAGTTGAACTTTGGACTGTTTCAGGAAGTCCTACAATACGTAGATTGTTCCTATGAGACCTGTTTTCAAGGTCGTCAAGTCTTGCTTTAAGTTCTGTATTTTGACGTTGCAATCACCGTAGTAGATACTTCTCGATGGCGGTCTTCATGCTCTGAAACACGGTGCTCAACATAAGGGAGTCGTCTGGAAAATTGCTTAAATTAAGATGACAGAAACTCAACTCCCATTTGCAGATGCTCTATTTTAGGGAGGAATAAGGCCGAGATTTGAGCCACTATCGGGTGCGGGTCTTGAGTTGTAGTTCCCTCTTCTGAGTCACAGGGCGTTTCTGACAGCTGGTGTCTGCTTGGTGTTGTGCTCTTCGTTATTTTTATTTTTCAACGCCATTTTGCCTGTAGCTTTGTGAAAGCTATTATGCTATTTCTGCATATGCTAAGTAGGGTCAGAGCAGAGATCACTATACTTTATGTTAAGTTTTTCTGAAGTGGGGTATTATATCCAATAAAGTTGGGGCTGCAATGTCTGGTGTAGTGGGTAGAGGGTACGCAAATAAGTTGGAACTCAGAGAAGGCTGATAGTTGTTATGCAGGGGGGGAGTGTCTAATCTTCCTTAGTTCATGTTTGCGTTGGTATGAACACAAGCTTCTGTACAGCATTAGTTTAAAGGTAATAGGCATGGCATTCACTGAGGATTAGTTGATAGTGAACTTCCCTCCTCCAGTATTGATCTTTTTGTGCTACAATGCACATGTGGGCACTAGGTGGCAGCGAAGTCACAGTTTCATAACTCTGAATGGAGAATGTTGTGGGTTTTCAGTAAAACCTGCCTATGTCTGCGGTGTTTTCATTCAAAACAAAAAACACCCCAGTCCTTTCAACTCCACACCCAGGGGCCCAATAAGACAGTAAAAGTGAAATGAAAATTGTTGATGGCGTTTATGCAGAAGGTATTCTAACGTTATGATAAGTCTGTAATACAGTTAGATATTACCCTTTTCCTTCCTCTTCCATGCGCTAGCAGCTCATTGCGTCCTATACCTTCAGAGTCGCTCTGATGATGTTGCTTGTTATGCAGCTGAGTTTGGAAGCTGGCGGGGCCTGTGGGAGAATTCTTTAGGCCATTGGAATTGCCATGTGGCGTTCCGGCTGAATCTAAGATGGCGCCGATGCGCCCATCCTCTTTATAAGTGACTTCGGCAGTAGGCAGAGCCTACAGGCTGTGTTGCCGACAGTAAAACACTGCCCAAAGATCCTCCAGACAGTAATCCACCAAGGCTTGTCTGTGGGAGCGGTAGAAGTGCTGTTTAAAGCAGATATTATGGAGCGATATCACGGAGCTCACATAGGCCCCTATTTATCAACCCGTCAACTTACTTGCATTCGCCGGCACCAATACGCTCGCCTAAGATCACCTAACATCGCTGCCGCGGACCTGAATACATTCTCCAAAGTTACCAAAAAAGCTGTCAAAAAGCCGCGCACCAAGTACAGGGCGATGAGCAGCGGACTGTTGTTAACTAACAGTCATCAATCTCGCTGCTCTTCGGCTTTTTCCCAGCTTTATTGGTATACTGTCAGTAAACACCCATACTATACTAAACTGTTTTACCCCTATACCACCGCTCCTGGACCCCACCGCAACTAAATAAAGTTATTAACCCTTAAACCACCGCTCCCGGAGCCCACCGTCACGTACATTATACTTACTAACCCCTAATCTGTTGCCCCCTACAACCGCCACCTACATTATGTTATTAACCCCTAATTTGCCGTCCCTACACCGCCGCCACCTACATTATGTTATTAACCCCTAATCTGCCGCCCACACCGCCGCCACCTACATTATGTTATTAACCCCTAATCTGCCGTTTCCACCACTAAATTAAATTTAATAACCCCTAACCCTAAACTGAACCCTAACACCCCCTAACTTAAATCTAATTTATATAAATATAAATAAAATTACTATCATTAACTACATTATTCTTATTTAAATCTAAATACTTATCTATAAAATAAACCCTAAGACAGCTACAATATAACTAATAGTTACATTGTATCTAGCTTAGGTTTTTTTTATATTATTTTACAGGCAAGTTTGTAATTATTTTAACTAGGTACCCGACGAATGAAGGTTCCTTTAAGTGACGTCATCCAAGATGGCGTCCCTTAGATTCCGATTGTCTGATAGAATTCTATCAGCCAATCTGAATTAAGGTAGAAAACAATCCTATTGGCTGATGCAATCAGCCAATAGGATTGAACTTCAATCCTATTGGCTGATTGGAACAGCCAATAGAATGCAAGCTCAATCCTATTGGCTGTTCCAATCAGCCAATAGGATTGAAGTTCAATCCTATTGGCTGATTGCATCAGCCAATAGGATTTTTTCTACCTTCATTCTATCAGCCAATCGGAATATAAGGGACGCCATTTTGGATGACGTCACTTAAAGGAACCTTCATTCGTCGGGTAGTCGTTGGCCGAAGAGGATGCTCCGCGTCGGATGTCTTGAAGATGGAACCGCTCCGTGCCGGATGGATGAAGATAGAAGATGCTGTCTGGATGAAGACTTCTGCCGTCTGGAGGACCACTTCTGCCCGCCTTGAATGAAGACTTCTGCCCATCTGGAGGACCACTTCTGCCCGGCTTGGAAGAAGACGTCTCCCGGTAAGTCGATCTTCAGGGGTGTATTGGGTGGGTTTTATTTTTAGGTTAGGGCTGCAAAAGAGCTAACTGCCCTTTTAAGGGCAATGCCCATCCAAATGACCTTTTCAGGGCAATGGGGATCTTAGGTTTTTTTTGTTAGAATTTTTTTTGGGGGGTTGGTTGTGTGGGTGGTGGGTTTTACTGTTGGGGGGTTGTTTGTATTTTTTTTTACAGGTAAAAGAGCTGATTACTTTGGGGCAATGTCCCGCAAAAGGCCCTTTTAAGGGCTATTGGTAGCTTAGTTTAGGCTAGGGTTTTTTTTTATTTTGGGGGGGCTTTTTTATTTTGATAGGGCTATTAGATTAGGTGTAATTAGTTTAAATTTCTGTAATTTGTTTATTATTTTCTGTAAAATTTTTTGTACTTTAGCTAATTTCATTTAATGTAGGTTATTGTATTTAATTTAGTTACTTGTATTTAATTTAGTTTATTTAATTATAGTGTAGTGTTAGGTGTTATTGTAACTTAGGTTAGGTTTTATTTTACAGGTACTTTTGTATTTATTTTAGCTAGGTAGTTAGTAAATAGTTAATAACTATTTAATAACTATTCTACCTAGTTAAAATAAATACAAACTTGCCTGTAAAATAAAAATAAAGCCTAAGCTAGCTATAATGTAACTATTATTTATATTGTAGCTATCTTAGGGTTTATTTTATAGGTAAGTATTTAGTTTTAAATAGGAATAATGTAGTTAATGATAGTAATTTTATTTATATTTATTTAAATTAGATTTAAGTTAGGGGGTGTTAGGGTTAGACTTAGGTTTAGGGGTTAATAAATTTAATATAGTGGCGGCGACGTTGGGGACGGCAGATTAGGGGTTAATAACATAATGTAGGTGGTGGCGGTGTTGGGGACAGCAGATTAGGGGTTAATAACATAATGTAGGTGGCGGCGATGTTGGGGACGGCAAATTAGGGGTTAATAACATAATGTAGGTGGCGGCGGTGTGGGGGGGGCAGATTAGGGGTTAATAACAAAATGTAGGAGGCGGCGGTGTGAGGGTGCAGATTAGGGGTTAATAACATAATGTAGGTGGCGGTGGTGTAGGGGGGGCAGATTAGGGGTTAAAAACAAGATGTAGGTGGCGGTGGTGTTAGGGGGGGCAGATTAGGGGCTAATAAGTATAATGTAGGTGGCGGCAGTGTTGGGGGGCAGATTAGGGGTTAATAAGTATAATGTAGGTGGCGTTGGTTTAGGGGGCAGCAGATTAGGGGTGTACATGGGGTACATGTTAGGGTGTTAGGTGTAAACATAAATTTTATTCTCCCATAGGAATCAATGCGATATCGGGCAGCAACGAACATGAGCTTTCGCTGCTTTCAGAATCCCATTGATTCCTATGGCATCCATCACCTCCAGGGCGGCGGATTGAAAACCAGGTACGCTGGGCCAGAATAGTGCCGAGCGTACCTGGTAGAAATTTGTTAACTTGCAAATGTAGTCAGATAGTGCCGAATTTGACGTAAGCATCGATCTGTGTCGATCTGTTTGACCAGCGGATCGTATGTTACATCACAAAATTCTACTTTTGCCGGTCTGTAGGGTTTGATAAATAAGGGGAATCAGGCCTGCTACAATTACGCTGCGGAATTCCAGCGTATTTGCGGTTGATGTATTATTTAGTTAAATGGACAGTCTACACCAGAAGTTTTATTGTTTAAAAAGATAGATAATTCCTTTATTACCCATTCCCTAGTTTTGTATAACAAACACAGTTATATAAATACACCTTTTACCTCTGTGATTACCTTGTATCTAAGTCTTTGCAAACTGCCCCCTTATTTCAGTTCTTTTGACAGACATCCATTTTAGCCAATCAGAGTTGGCTCACTGGAACTCCACGTGCGTGAGCACATTGTTATCTATATGGCACACATGAACTAACACCCTCTAGTGGTAAAAACGCCCTGACTGAGAGAAGAGGCGGTCTTCAAAAGCTTAGAAATTAGCCTATGAAACTCCTAGGTTTAGCTTTCAACTAAGAATACCAAGAGAACAAAGCAAAATTGGTGATAAAAGTAAATTGAAAAATTGTTTATAATTACATTCTCTTAGGTCTATTTTAATTATGTTAAAGTTAGGGGGTGTTAGGTTTAGTGTTAGGGTTACGGTTAGATTTAGGGTTAGCTTTAGGGGTTAATATAGTTTAATTTAGGTTGTTGCAGTGTGGGGGTCGGCAGTTTAGGGGTTAATAGGTTTATTTAGTGGAAGTGATGTTGGAGGCCAGGGGTTTAGGGGTTAATAACTTTATTTAGTGGCAGCGATGTTGGGGAGCAGCAGAATAGGGGTTAATAAATGTATTTTGGTGGCGGCGATATCAGGAGCGGCAGATTAGGGGTTAATGACATTGTGTAGGTGTCGGCAATGTTGGGGGCAGCAGATTAGGGGTGTTACTTTTTTTTCCCCATAGACATCAATGGGACTGTGTTACAGAGATTTTCATTCCGCGATCGCAGGTGTTAGGTTGTTCTCTAACACTCTCTCCCATTGATGTCTATGGGGAAAGTGTGCATGAGCACGTCAAAGCAGCGGTTGTATTTTGTGCGGTATGGAGCTTAACGCAACCATATCGCACGCACAAAGCAGCTTTTCAAAAACTCGCAATGACAGCACTATGGAGGGGGAAATAACGCAATAACGCTTTTGTTGCATTAGTTCCGCACCCTCTATAGCACAAAACTTGTAATCTAGGTGAAATTTTGCAGCTCCCTCTTAGAGTGTTTCCATTAAAGGGACAGTAAACACCAAACATTTCATTGTTTAAAAGAGATAGATAATCCCTTTATTAACCATTCCACAGTTTTGCATAATCAACTCTGTGATATTAATATACTTTTTATCTCTGTGATTACCTTGTATCTAAGCTTCTGCAGACTGCGTCCTTATCTCAGATCTTTTGACAGACTTGCATTTTAGGCAATTACTGCTAACTCTTAAATAATGCCACGTGCATGAGCACAATGTTATCTATATGGCAAAAATGAACTAACGCCCTCTAGCTGTGAAAATGTTTCAAATGCATATAGATAAGAGGTGGCCTTCAAGGGCTTATAAATTAGAATATGAGCCTATCAAGGTTAAGATTTCAAGTAAGAATACCAAGAGAACAAAGCAAATGTGATGATTAAAAGTGAATATATACACCCTATCTAAATCATGAAAGTTTACATTGGACTTTACTGTCTCTTTAAATTAATTTTTTACCTGAGGTGGTGGTACTTAGTTCCATTGAGTACTTCCACAAAAAAACCTTGCTATTAGTGATGTCGCGAACCTAAAAAATTGGGTTCGCGAACGGCGAACTTCCACAAAAGTTCGCGAACGGGCGAATGGGCTAACCGCCATAGACTTCAATAGGCAGGCGAATTTTAAAACCCACAAGGACTCTTTCTGGCCACAATAGTGATGGAAAAGTTGTTTCAAGGGTACTTACACCTTGACTGTGGCATGCCGGAGGGGGATTCATGGCAAAACTCCCATGGAAAATTACATAGTTGATGCAGAGTCTGGTTTTAATCCATAAAGGGCATAAATCACCTAACATTCCTAAATTGTTTGGAATAACGTACTTTAAAACATCAGGTATGATGTTGTATCGATCAGGTAGTGTAAGGGTTACGCCCGCTTCACAGTGCGCAGTGGTATACCTGCCCTGACCATGCTTTGCAGACCAGGTATCAGTGGTCAGATGGACCCTTGCCCCAACACTGTGTGTCAGACATGCCATTATAGCAGGCTTTATGGCTTTGGCATTGCTTTTTGGTAATTAGAAGGCTGCTAAATGCCACTGCGCACCACACATGTTTTATGCCCAGCTAGGGTTGCCACCCGTCCCTTAAAATACAGAACACTTATAAGTTACACATGCTGCAGGGTGTGCAGGGAGGAATATGTATAGTGCCTAATTGAATAGTGCTGTCCATAAACACAATACATGTTCCTTCCTGCACACCCTGCAGCATGTGTAACTCATAAGTGTCCCAGAAAAAATGGCTGAGGTGGCAACCCTATGCCCAGCAGTGAAGGGGTTAATTAGGGAGCATGTAGGGAGCTTGTAGAGTTAATTTTAGCTTAAGTGTAGTGTAGTAGACAACCCAAAGTATTGATCTAGGCCCATTTTGGTATATTTCATGCCACCATTTCACCGCCAAATGCGATAAAATTTCAAAAAATGTTTTTTGCAATTTTAGGTTTCTCACTGAAATTATTTACAAACAGCTTGTGCAATTATGGCACAAATGGTTGTAAATGCTTCTCTGGGATCCCCTTTGTTCAGAAATAGCAGACATATATGACTTTGGCGTTGCTTTCTGGTAATTAGAAGGCCGCTAAATGCTGCTGCGCATCACACGTGTATTATGGCTAGCAGTGAAGGGGTTAATTAGGCAGTTTGTAGGGAGCTTGCAGGGTTAATTTTAGCTTTAGTGTAGAGATCAGCCTCCCACCTGACACATCAGACCCCTGATCCCTCCCAAACAGCTCCCTTCCCTCCCCCACCCCACAATTATCCCACCATCTTAAGTACTGGCAGAAAGTCTGCCAGTACTAAAATAAAAGGTTTTTAATGTTTTTATTTTTTTTTAGCATATTTACATATGCTGTGGTGTAGCATACCCCCTTAGCCCCCAACCTCCCTGATCCCCCCAAAAACAGCTCTCTAACCCTCCCCATCTGCCTTATTGGCGGCCATCTTGGGTACTGGCAGCTGTCTGCTATTATTTCACAGTCAAAAAAGTGTTTTTTTTTTTTTAAATGTACACTACTGTTACACCCAGATATGAGTGGTGGCACTGGGCAAGTGGGCACAGTATACGCTGTGAGCCTGACACACATGCTGGCAGGCAGGCAACTGCAATTAGATTACATAGGGGGAAAAAAAAAGCATACTGATGTTCTAGCCCTAAAAGGGCTTTTTGGGGTGCTGTCCTTACAGCAGAGATCAGATGAGTCCTTCAGGACTGTAGTGGACACTGAATACACTAGCCTAAACTATTGATTTCCCTATTAAATCAGCAGCAGCTACACTGTCCCTCCTCTCACTAAGAATGCAGCTTCCAAATGAATCTAAAATGGATGCTGTCCAGGAGGTGGGAGGGTCTGGGAGGGAGGGTCTGCTGCTGATTGGCTGTAATGTGTATTCTGACTGTGAGGTACAGGGTCAAAGTTTACTCAATGATGACAAATAGGGGGCGGATCGAACATCGCAAATGTTCGCCCGCGAGGCGAACGCGAACATGCTATGTTCGCCCGGAAACTATTTGCCCGCGAACTATTCGCGGCATCACTACCTGTTATATATATGCAGCCACCAATTACCAGCTATCCCACTGCGGTTTACAGAAAACCAACACTTTCCAGGTACAGTGCAAAGTTCCTTTACTATGCAAATATTTAAATCTCAAATCCTTTAATATCCCTTTTAAAAATAAAAAAACTAAATATAAAAGCAATATACTAAAAGACAAGAAAATATTTTAAATATTTATACTAGAATCGCATTTGTAACGCGTCCATTGCCATTGTCAGTTGTGCACGCACTCGTACAAAGTATTAACAAAAAAACACCTAAGCGCCCGTACAAAGTATTAACAAAAAAACACCTAAGCGCCCGCAAGAAATATTAAGAAACACCTAAACTTCCGGAGTGAAGGTGGCGCAGAGTGGAGGTGATCGCTAAGCGGAGGTGACCGTGGAGCAGGACTGGCCGTCGCGGAGCAGGACCGGCTTCGAGGATCCTCTTCATGTGGTCGCTGCTGCATACTGAATATTGAATGCATTTAGGTACCTTGCATTCCTATTAGCTAAAATTTTGAAATCAGCCAATAGGATGAGAGCTACTGAAATCCTATTGGCTGATTTGAACAGGATCCTCGAAGCCGGTCCTGCTCCGCGACGGCCAGTCCTGCTCCACGGTCACCTCCGCTTAGCGATCACCTCCACTCCGCGCCACCTTCACTTCGGATGAAGATCAAAGATGTCCCCACGCTGGATGAAGACCTTCACCACCTGGAAGAAGACCTTCGCCGCTGGAATTCAGGAACTTTGAGTACCTAATTCGGGGTTGGACAATTTTTTGGGGTGTTTTTTTTTTTTAGCTTAGGGATTTTTTTTTTTTTTTTTGGCGCAAAAGAGCTGTTTCTAAAAGAGCTGATTGCCCTTTCAAGGGTAATGCCCATACAAATGCCCCTTCAGGGGCAATGGGTAGCTTAGGTTTTTTAGACTTGGTTGGTTGGGTGAGAGGTTTTACTGTTAGGGGGTAATTTTGTTAGGTAAAAGAGCTGTTTTAACTTAGGAAATGCCCTACAAAATGCATTTTTAA